>NC_041380.1:200996133-201010634 GCF_002162155.2 Triticum dicoccoides
TGGGGGGTTAGTGGCTAGGGTTGTGAGACGGTGGGGGCGCCTAGGCCTAGCAGGCCTGTCTGTGGCCTAAGGCCTATGGAGATGAGGGGGGGTTCTTCCTTCTTCTCTCTTTTTTATTCATTTTTCATTTTTCTTTTCTGTTTCTTTAGCTAGCTTCTGTTTGGGATTTAAATCTTGAACCAAATGACTTTTTAAAAAGTAGAGCTTTGACATATAAATACTATACATTATTTAGCATTGCCACAAAAAGTTTGAGGACTAATTGGATTCATTTGAAATTTTGTTTAAATAGGAAAGATTTTTTTTGGGCTGTTCGCCCAGTTTAAAATAGTTTAAGGGAACTTTAATAATTAAAATAAAGTTGGTTTATTTATGACAATTAGATAGTGAATTTGTTTTGCAACCCATCGAACATTTTTGTTTTACTTTTTGAAGATATAATAATTTGACTTTGATTTTTGTTAAGTGGCATTTTGGCTAAGTTAAACCTAATGACATGGAATCATTGGGGGGATTACTGTAGCTTAAGTATCCGGGCGTCACAATTCTCCTCCACTACAAGAAATCTCGTCTCGAGATTTAAGAGGTGTGTAAGGGGAAAAGTCTTGGTTGCGAAGGTTTAACGAATGTGCTTGTTTTTTTGGTTTCTCTTCCCGAAGTGGTCGGTCCATTACGTTGATGTCTTCATTTCTTTGCTTCAGGTCATCATGATGAAGTCGACATCCTTTCTTCGGGAACTCCGCCATACGTAAGAAGGACAAGGGGTAACTTAGAAAGAACGGGTCACTACAATGTTTCTTATCTGGTAGATAACATCAAGAAAGGTGGTGGTAAGTAACTTTGAATTGAAACTTGAGACTATCGAGAGCAAAGTAAGAAGGTCCAAAATAGAAGTTTCAAGCGCATAGGCAATCGTTCGTTACCTGAAACGAAGAGTGAAAGGGGTTCAAAGCAATGGGAATAAGTCTTGTGTCTGATACCATAATAGATCACTAGGAAGGTGGCCCGTGAATTACATATGAAGTCAAGCAGGAGGAATAACTTTGACAACAGGTTGTACAGGAGAGTCAGGTTCGGTTCCTGTGGAACTATGGGTTATGGGCCCGCCATGTGGGTTTAAAGTAGGAAAGGCGCTGACATATTGCATGTTCATGATAGTAAGGCATGTCAGAGGGTAGCATATTAGTTATGTCAGCGAGAACATCAGTACCAAAGGCGAGGGACGAAGAGAACCATCTTCCTGCTCATTGAACGAGGTGGACCAATAGGCAAAGTTCTTGTTCATCGGTGGTTACCGGAATGTCATCAACAATAGTAATAGGGTCTTGCTGATAGAATTGTACACCAAGGTGTTTACATAAGCAAGGGAATATTACTGCTTAGATCATATAGACCTCAAGAAAGGTTAAACCAAACAATGGAAATGATAATATGATTATCAAATTAAACAGAACAATAGAAAGGAAAGTGTGTTCAAACACATATTTCAGGGGTATATCCTTCCCAAGGACAAACAGAGCATGATATCCATGACATGATAGAAGTAGAAAACCATTTAGGTAAGGGGAGAGGAATTTCATGACATTACCCAAACAACAATGTTTGAATAATTGATAAAGAAATTAGCATTGTGCTTCAAATGTTCTTATCGATGATAGGAGTACCACATACATGCTTCGAGACAGCATTGAAATGGTCTTCAAGCAAAGATCAGACTTTGGATACACAAAGGATCCATCAGGAACAACTTATAAAATAAGTCTTACAATTTCCTCATGGAAGAATCACTAAGCTTGTTAAAAAGGAAACTATAACAATAGGTCCTCCGGCCAGGTGTTCTAGGCATGACATCACCTTACTGGGTCATATAAAAACCAATGTTATAACCCTTGAAAATATGTTCGAACCATCATATCTGACTAAGATTCAGATCTGATTGGTGTCAGGATACCTCAGACTCGGGATGCCTGAGATGGAAAGGTGCAACACAAATTAACGAGATGGCATTGTAAGATTCTCAGGAAATGAACCATAGAAACGAGTCCCGAAACAAGAGTTCATCAATAAATCAAGGAGAGGATGAGGAGGTGGCTGATGGACTCATCGATAATTCATCAAGATTTCCAAAAGGATGGATTTCCAAAATTATGTGAACAAGGAGATAAAATTTGTCATATCAAATGATATAATGATGTATGCTCGAAGAAAACATACACAATTATACATTGGTTGAAAAGTGCACCAGAAAATCTGGACTAGGTAGCACGATCAATGTTTGAATGATGATTCAAAAAGCAATAGACTTAGAATGAAGCTATCGACCATTAACTCAAAGCAATAGGGTTGCTAGAATTTTTGAATTTTACACATCACAGACCATTTATCGGTATTCCGGTTAGAAACAACACGAGAAAGAATGGCGATGGTGAGAAGTACCACTATACCAAGAATTCTTAAGAGGTGGAGCAATTCTCACAACATTCTCGACATAACAGATGGTAATACTCCAAGGTAGATCATAACATCAGCTGGATAGAAAGGAACTCAAGGTACTACATGAGACATGAACAAGTTTGTGTTGGAGGGAAGGCAATAAAGTTGCCGATGATAACACAAATCATCGAGGGGCAAGGAGGGTATTTCTCATAAAGAATTTGATAGAGATCTCGGAAGAAACAAGAATGTTGATGATGATCACGACACCTTTGTCAAGAAATTTCATGAAGATGTAATCGATCGGCGATGATATCAATTCAAAGGAATGATGAAGAGAAAGGTTATTCGAACCAAGGGTACGAGATAAACTCAAAATCAAGCTTGTTGTTTAAGGCGAAATTATATGATGAGAAAGCCCGACGTAAGGTTAGCTTATCGTCGAAAATTGTGCTTTGGAAAGAAGGACCAGGTAGCACAATTAAAATTTAACACAATAATGATATAGCCGATTAGGCTAGGAATGACTTGAAGGATTATTAAACTCGTAAGCAATGAAAATTACTTAGATTTATTGAACCGGAGTGCGGAATCGATTCACTTATCGGTGTTCTTGAGTGTTCAACAACTCAGAACCCATGGAAAATTGGAATCGGCGAGAACAATAGTTGATGAAGAACACATAAGAAGTTATGCAGTTCCATGATATCCTCTAGATAACAGAGGTAAAACTTGAAAGTAGATTAGGATAGAAACTGAACCGGATTGTTGAGTAGCGATAGAAGATACTTTAACCTTGTCAAAAATAGACGAGGCACTAGAATGGTTTCCTTTCAGAAATATATTAAATAAAGTTAGCATGGTCGGAACCATAGCTGCAAGGGATCCAATATAATGACCCCGAAAGAATTATTCAAATGATTTAATACTTTTGCAAGAAGCTTCCATGATAAGTTCCACATTGGGTCCATGGGCATGAACACAAAGGTTCAAGGTCGACTCCACTTCTACAATGCCTAACCTTTCATATACTTCTCATCTTTGAAGAAGTTGTAGAGCACAAAATTATCTGGTAAAACTCCAGAATGATATGACTTGTGTAAACTTTCAGGTTCATACGATTTTAGGGAAGGTATAGGTTCAACCCATCGAGGCATCTTAGAAACATATACCACAAGATTCAAGAGTAAATATCACCATCTCAAAAGTAGAGCATGGTTGGCCAAATCAGATAATAGGATTTACCAACGACATTATATATCAGGGAAAGAACTTCTCGAGGTTTTTTTATATGAAGGACACTGATGATAATTCAACAAAGGATCTGACGGTCCATAACAGAGATGATGTGAGCATCGGCACACAATAGAGGAAGAAAACAATGCAAGGACATTGGATTATAGAAACAACTGACTAACTCAAAGCTCAATTGCAAAGGAATTATGAATTCCAAGACCAGGGATCAGAAGCAATGCTCTGATTAGTGATGGATAGGTAGAATAGCCTTAGGGGTACAATTGATGGCGATTTGATTGGTCGAGATCCAACACATGTTAAAATTATGTGTGAGCCAGAAGGATGAATTCTAGGATCTAATTGAGGATTGCGAGCATTCACAACATATTGTATCAACGGACTCAAAATGATAATGAAAAAGGATGACAATAAGATTACTAGACTTATGGTATTAACCATAATGCAAGCAAGCAAGAAATTCAGGAACAATAGGCTATTGAGGATTTTCAGAAGAATGAATGGTATTATGAAGACTTTTGTGAATTACAAGAATCAACTGACAATGAGCGGATACTCAATAGGTGCACAAAATTTTCTGTAGGGGTATTCAGGTGACAGGGAACTGCAAGATAGTAAGCTCAATGGATTCTCGGAACAACGGAGAGCAGTTCGGGGCATCTTGTAATAACAAGATCAACAGGATTGAATGTAAGAATGGTAGGTGTATGCAGTTATCAATAAGGATATAACAGTGGTAGGGGATTTGCAAAGGCGGTGGGCACAAGTGTCTCGGGAGAACATCATAGAGTAACCTCGGAATCTTCTGGTGCAGCAGACGATCATCAGTAATAAGGTGTTCTCCGGGTGAAAGTGATCACGAGATCCTAATGTTAGATTTAGCAGAATTCGTTTAACCCGAATAGAAGAGAGATCAGAGTCCTAGAGTATATACGAGGAATAAAACATCCTAATATCACCCAATGGTGACGTGAGCCCATGGGCCGCACAGCCAAGTTAGTAAAACAATTTTTATCGACTAGACTCAACTTCAGCCTAGGAGTGTGGAAGGGGGATTCCTATAGGCAGTCAGCTCTGATACCAACTTGTGACGCCCTCGATTTGACCGTACACTAATCATACACGCAAATGTGTACGATCAAGATCAAGGACTCACGGGAAGATATCACAACACAACTCTAGACACAAAATAAAATAATACAAGCTTTATATTACAAGCCAGGGGCCTCGAGGGATCGAATACATAAGCTTGAATGCACAAGAGTCGGCGGAAGAAATAATATCTGAGTACAGACATAAGTTAAACAAGTTTGCCTTAAGAAGGCTAGCACAAAAGTAGCAACGATCGAGAAGGCAAGGCCTCCTGCCTGGGATCTCCTAACTACTCCTCGAAGCTGAACTCCACGTAGAAATCTTCTCGGGATCCTTTGGCTCCTGGACTCCATCATCTGGTTGCGACATCCGAGAAAAATGGAAAGGGGGAAAAGAGGGAGCAAAGGAACCGTGAGTACTCATCCAAAGTACTCGTAAGCAAGGACCTACACTACATATGCAATGGTATCAATGAAATGGATAGTATCTTTGGACTGAACTGCAGAATGCCAGAATAAAAGGGGGATAGCTAGTCCTATCGAAGACTACGCTTCTGGCAGCCTCCATCTTGAAGCATATAGAAGAGAGTAGATGGTAAGTTCACCAAGTAGCATCGTACAGCATAATCCTACCCGGCGATCCTCCCCTCGTCGCCCTGTGAGAGAGCGATCACCGGGTTGTATCTGGCACTTGAAATGGTGTGTTTTATTAAGTATCCGGTTATAGTTGTCATAAGGTCAAGGTACAACTCCGGGTCGTCCTTTTACCGAGGGACACGGCTATTCGAATAGATAAACTTCCCTGCAGGGGTGCACCACATTTCCCAACACGCTCGATCCCCTTTGGCCGGACACACTTTCCTGGGTCATGCCCGACCTCAGAAGATCAACACGCCGCAGCTCTACCTAGGCACAACAGAGAGGTCAGAATGCTGGTCTAAATCCTAAGCACGCAGGGGTCTGGGTCCATTGCCCACTGCACACCTGCACGTTCCGTACGCGGCCGGTGAGCAAACCTAGCAAGCTCCATTACAAAGGAAGTTGCATTACGCAGTCCACCCTGGCGCGCGCCGCCGAGTCGCTAATGTCAAGAAGGCTTCGACTGATACCACGACGTCGAGTGCCCATAACTGTTCTCGCATAGTTGGTTAGTGCGTATAGGCTAGTGGCCAGACTCAGACTCAGACCAAATACCAAGATCTCATTAAGCGTGTTAAATGATGTAACCGCGGACGCCCACCAGGGCCAGTCCCACCTCTCACCTAGGTGGTCTCAACCTGCCCTGTCGTTCCGCCACAAAGTAACAGTCGGGGGCCGTCGGGAACCCAGGCCCACCACTACCTGGGTAGAACCACCTGCCCCTTCAGCCCCCACATCGGAATCACTTGCGGGCACTCTACGAGCCGACTCAACTTTAGTCACGACATGTATCATATATCATGTACATAGGTATATACCTATAATCACCTCCCTAGTGATCATGGCCCGGTAGAATAGCATGGCAGACGGACAAGAATGTAGGGCCACTGATGGATTACTAGCATCGTATACTAAGCATTTAGGATTGCATGTAAAGGTAACTACAGTAGTAGCAAAGACAGGCTATGCATTAGAATATGATTAAAGGAAAGCACTAACATGCTAAACTACTCTAATGCAAGCAGTAGAGAGAAGAATAGGCGATATCTGGTGATCAAGGGGTGGCTTGCCTGGTGGCTCTGGAAAGGATGGGTCATTAACAAAGTAGTCCTACTCGGTAGCAGCGGCGTCGGTCTCAGTGTCTAACGAGAGAAGAGGGGGGAGAAACAACAAATATAATGCAAACATAAGCATGACGATGCATGACATGACAATGAGCGGTGCTAGGTGTGCCCTAACGCGGTAGTAGGTGCTACCAGCGATGAGGGGAAACATCCGGGAAAGTATTCCTGGTGTTTCACGTTTTCGGATAGATGAACCAGAGGTGAAATGTTGCACATTCGCTATGTTAGGGACGTGTGGTGGGCGAATGATGTCTACTACACAACCTTCTTCTTGTAGACGTTGTTGGGCCTCCAAGTGCAGAGGTTTGCAGGACAACAACAAATTTCCCTCAAGTAGATGACCTAAGGTTTATCAATCCGTGGGAGGCGTAGGATGAAGATGGTCTTTCTCAAACAACCCTTCAACCAAATAACAAAGAGTCTCTTGTGTCCCCAACACACCCAATACAATGGTAAATAGTATAGGTGCACTAGTTCGGCGAAGAGATGGTGATACAAGTGCAATATGGATGGTAGATAAAGGTTTTTGTAACCTGAAAATATAAAAACAGCAAGGTAACTAATGATAAATGTGAGCACAAACGGTATTGCAATGCGTTGAAACAAGGCCTAGGATTCATACTTTCAGTAGTGCAAGTCTCTCAACAATAATAACATAATTGGATCATATAACTATCCCTCAACATGCAACAAAGAGTCACTCCAAAGTCACTAATAGCGGAGAAAAAACGAAGAGATTATTGTAGGGTACGAAACCACCTCAAAGTTATTCTTTCTTATCGATCTATTCAAGAGTCCGTAGTAAAATAACACGAAGCTATTCTTTCCGTTCGATCTATCCTAGAGTTTGTACTAGAATAACACCTTAAGACACAAATCAACCAAAACCCTAATGTCACCTAGATACTCCAATGTCACCTCAAGTATCAGTGGGTATGTTTATACGATATGCATCACACAATCTTAGATTCATCTATTCAACCAACACAAAGAACTTCAAAGAGTGCCCCAAAGTTTCTACCGGAGAGTCAAGACAAAAACGTGTGCCAACCCCTATGCATAAGTTCACGAGGTCATAGAACTCGCAAGTTGATCACCAAAACATACATCAAGTGGATCACGTGATATCCCATTGTCACCACAGATAAGCACATGCAAGACATACAACAAGTGTTCTCAAATCCTTAAAGACTCAATTTGATAAGATAACTTCAAAGGGAAAACTCAATCCATCACAAGAGACTAGAGGGGGAGAAACATCATAAGATCCAACCATAATAGCAAAGCTCGTGATACATCAAGATCGTGCGATATCAAGAACACGAGAGAGAGAGAGAGAGAGAGAGATTAAACACATAGCTATTGGTACATACCCTCATCCCCGAGGGTGAACTACTCCCTCCTCGTCATGGAGAGCACCGGGATAATGAAGATGGCCACCGGAGAGGGATTCCCCCCTCCGGTAGGGTGCTAGAATGGGTCTAGATTGGTTTTCATTGGCTTCAGAGGCTTGCGGCGGCGGAACTCCCGATCTAGGTTTCTTTCTGGAATTTTTGGTATATATAAGAGATGTTGGCATCGGGAACAAGTCAGGGGGGTCCCCGAGGCGGCCACGAGATAGGGGGCGTGCCCAGGGGCGTAGGGCGCGCCCCCCACACTCGTGGGTGCCTCGGGACTCTTCTGGCACATCCCCGATACTACATGGGCTTCTTCTAGCCCAAAAATAATCTCCGTGAAATTTCAGGTCAATTGGACTCCGTTTGATTTTCCTTTTCTATGATACTCAAAAACAAGAAAAAAACAAAAACTGCCACTAGGCTCTAGGTTAATAGGTTAGTCCCAAAAATCATATAAAATAGCATATAAATGCATATAAACATCCTAGATGGATAATATAATAGCATGGAACAATCAAAAATTATAGATAGGTTGGAGACGTATCAAGAATCCCCAAGCTTAATTCCTGCTCGTCCTCGAGTAGGTAAATGATAAAAACTGAATTTTTGATGTGGAATGCTACCTAACATATTTATCCATGTAATTCTCTTTATTGTGGCAAGAATATTCAGATCCGAAAGATTCAAGACAAAGGTTTAATATTGATATAAAAATAATTATACTTCAAGCATACTAACAAAGCAATCATGTCTTCTCAAAATAACATGGCCAAAGAAAACTATCCCTACAAAATCATAGTCTGTCTAAGCTCTATCTTCATCACACAAAATATTTAAATCATGCACAACCCTGATGACAAGCCAAGCAATTGTTTCATACTTTTGATGTTCTCAAACTTTTTCAATCTTCACGCAATACATGAGTGTGAGTCATGGACATAGCACTATAGGTGGAATAGAATGGTGGTTGTGGAGAAGACAAAAAGGAGAAGATAGTCTCACATCAACCAGGCGTATCAACGGGCTATGGAGATGCCCATCAATAGATATCAATGTGAGTGAGTAGCGATTGCCATGCAACGGATGCACTAGAGCTATAAGTGTATGAAAGCTCAAAAAGAAACTAAGTGGGTGTGCATCCAACTCACTTGCTCACGAAACCTAGGTCATTTTGAGGAAGCCCATCATTGGAATATACAAGCCAAGTTCTATAATGAAAGATTCCCACTAGTATATGAAAGTGACAACATAGGATACTCTCTGTCATGAAGATCATGCTGCTACTTTAAAGCACAAGTGTGGTAAAAGGATAGTAGCATTGCCCCTTCTCTCTTTTTCTCTTATTTTTGTTTTTGTTTTTTGGGCCTTCTTTTTTTATGGCCTCTTTTTTTCTCTTTTTTTCGTTCGGAGTCTCATCCCGACTTGTGGGGGAATCATAGTCTCCATCATCCTTCCCTCACATGGGACAATGCTCTAATAATGATGACCATCACACTTTTCTTTACTTACAACTCAAGAATTACAACTCGATACTTAGAACAAAATATGACTCTATATGAATGCCTCCGGCGGTGTACCGGGATGTGCAATGACTCATGAGTCACATGTATGAGAGAATTATGAATGGTGTCTTTGCCACAAATACGATGTCAACTACATGATCATGCAAAGCAATATGACAATGATGGAGCGTATCATAATACCCGGAACGGTGGAAAGTTGCATGGCAATATATCTCAGAATGACTACGGAAATGCCATAATAGGTAGGTATGGTGGCTGTTTTGAGGAAGGTAATGGTGGGTGTATGGTACCAGCGAAGGTTGTGCGGCACAAGAGAGGCTAGCAATGGTGGAAGGGTGAGAGTGCGTATAATCCATGGACTCAACATTAGTCATAAAGAACTCACATACTTATTGCAAAAAATGATTAGTTATCGAAACAAAGTACTACTCGCATGCTCCTAGGGGGATAGATTGGTAGGAAAAGAATATCGCTTGTCCCCGACCACCATTCATAAGGAAGACAATCAATGAATAAATCATGCTCCGACTTCATCACATAACAGTTCACCAGACGTGCATGCTACGTGAATCACAAACTTTAACACAAGTATCTCTCAAATTCACAACTACTCAACTAGCATGACTCTAATATCACCATCTTCATATCTCCAAACAATCGTCAAGTATCAAACTTCTCATAGTATTCAATGCACTTTATATATATGAAAGATTTTATTATACCCATCTTGGATGCCCATCATATTAGGACTAGTTTTATAACCAAAGAAAATTACCATGTTGTTTAGGACTCTCAAAATAATATAAGTGAAGCATGAGAGTTCATACATTTCTTCAAAATAAAACCACCGCCCTGCTCTAAAAGGATATAAGTGAAGCACTAGAGCAAATGACAAACTACTCCGAAAGATATAAGTGAAGATCAATGAGTTGTTGAATAATTATGTAACTATGTGAAGACTCTCTAACATTTAATAATTTCAGATCTTGGGATATTATTCAAATAGAAATCAAAACAAAATAAAATAAAATAACGCTCCAAGCAAAACACATATCATGTGGTGAATAAAAATATAGCTCCAAGTAAAGTTACCAATTAACGAAGACGAAAGAGGGGATGCCATCCGGGGCATCCCCAAGCTTAGGCTCTTTGATGTCCTTGAATGTTACCTTGGGGTGCCTTGGGCATCCCCAAGCTTAGGCTCTTGCCACTCCTTATTCCATATTTCATCGAATCTTTACCCAAAACTTGAAAACTTCACAACACAAAACTCAACAGAAAATCTCATGAGCTCCATTAGTATAATAAAATAAATCACCACTTTTGGTACTATTGTGAACTCATCCTAAATTCATAATCTTGTAATATATATTGTATTCCAACTTCTCTATGGTTCATACCCTCTGATACTACTCATAGATTCATCAAAATAAGCAAACAACATGTAGAAAACAGAATCTATCAAAAACAGAACAGTCTGTAGTAATCTGTATCATTCGAATACTTCTGTTACTCCAAAAATTCTGAAATAAATTGTTGGACCCGAGGAATTTGTCTATTAATCATCTGCAAAACGAATCAACCTAAACACATTCTCCAGCTAATCTCATGAGCGCAAAAGTTTCTGTTTTTTTACAGCAAGATCGCAAAGACTTCACCCAAGTCTTCCCAAAGGTTCTACTTGGAACAAACACTAATTAAAACATAAAACCATATCTAAACAGAGGCTAGATGAATTATTTATTACTTAACAGGAGCAAAAATCAAAGAACAAAAGTAAAATTGGGTTGCCTCCCAACAAGCGCTATCGTTTAACGCCCCTAGCTAGGCATGATGATTTCAATGATGCTCACATAAAAGATAAGAATTGAAACATAAAGAGAGCATCATGAAGAATATGACTACCACATTTAATTCTAACACACTTATTATGCATAGGGATTTTGTGAGCAAACAACTTGTGGGAACAAGAATCAACTTGCATAGGAAGGTAAAACAAGCAAATCTTCAAGATTTTCAACACATAGAGAGGAAACTTGATATTATTTCAATTCCTACAAGCATATGTTACTCCCTCATAATAATTTTCAGTATCATGATGAATGAATTCAACAATATAACCATCACATAAACTATTATTTTCATGATGCACAGTCATAGAAATTTTACTACTCTCCACATAAACAAAATTCTTCTCATTCAGAATAGTGGGAGCAAATTCAACAAAATAACTATCATGGGATTTAAAATTGAAATCAAGATGATAAGTTTCATGGTTATCATTATTCTATATAGCATACTTGTCATCACAATAATCATCATAGATAGGAGGCATGCTTTCATCATAATAAAATTGCATGTCATAACTTGAGGGAGAGAAAATATCATCTTCATCAAACATAGCTTCCCCAAGCTTGTGCTTTGCATATCATTAGCATCATGGGCATTCAAATAATTCATACTAACAACATTGCAATCATGCTCATCATACAAAGATTTAGTGCCAAACATTTTAATACATTCTTCTTCTAACACTTCGGCACAATTATCGCAATCCTTATTTTCATGAAAGACATTAAAAAGATGAAGCATATGAGGCAACCGCAATTCCATTTTTGTGTAGCTTCCTTTTATAAACTAAACTAGTGATAAAACAAGAACCAAAAATATTCGATTGTAGGATCTAAAGATATACCTTCAAGCGCTAACCTCCCTGGCAATGGCTCCAGAAAAGAGCTTGATGTCTACTACACAACCTTTTCTTGTAGACGTTGTTGGGCCTCCAAGTCCAGAGGTTTGTAGGACATCAGCAAATTTCCCTCAAGTGGATGACCTAAGGTTTATCAGTCCGTGGGAGGCGTAGGATGAAGATGGTCTCTCTCAAACAACCCTGCAACCAAATAACAAAGAGTCTCTTGTGTCCCCAACACACCCAATACAATGGTAAATTGTATAGGTGCACTAGTTCGGCGAAGAGATGGTGATACGAGTGCAATATGGATGGTAGATAAAGTTTTTGTAATCTGAAAATATAAAAAACAGCAAGGTAACTAATGATAAATGTGAGCACAAAAGGTATTGCAATGTGTTGAAACAAGACCTAGGGTTCATACTTTCGCTAGTGCAAGTTCTCTTAACAATAATAACATGATTGGATCATATAACTATCCCTCAACATGCAACAAAGAGTCACTCCAAAGTCACTAATAGCGGAGAAAAAACAAAGAGATTATTGTAGGGTACGAAACCACCTCAAAGTTATTCTTTCTAATCGATCTATTCAAGAGTCCGTAGTAAAATAACACGAAGCTATTCTTTCTGTTCGATCTATCCTAGAGTCAGTACTAGAATAACACCTTAAGACACAAATCAACAAAAAACATAATATCACCTAGATACTCTAATCTCACCTCAAGTATCCGTGGCTATGATTATACGATATGCATCGGACAATCTCAGATTGATCTCTTCAACCAACACAAAGAACTTCAAAGAGTGCCCCAAAGTTTCTACCGGAGAGTCAAGATGAAAACGTGTGCCAACCCCTATGCATAAGTTCACGATGTCACGGAACTCGCAAGTTGATCACCAAAACATACATCAAGTGGATCACGTGATATCCCATTTTCACCACAGATAAGCACATGCAAGACATACAACAAGTGTTCTCAAATCCTTAAACACTCAATCCGATAAGATAACTTCAAAGGGAAAACTCAACCCCCACCCTTGTGGGTGCCTCGGGAATCTTCTGGCCCATCTCCGATACTCCATGGGCTTCTTCTGGTCCAAAAATAATCTCCGTGAAATTTCAGGTCAATTGGACTCCATCTGATTTTCCTTTTCTGCGATACTCAAAAACAAGAAAAAAAACAAAAACTACCACTAGGCTCTAGGTTAATAGGTTAGTCCCAAAAATCATATAAAATGGCATAAAGATGCATATAAAACATCCTAGATGGATAATATAATAGCATGGAACAATAAAAAATTATAGATACGTTGGAGACGTATCAGCCAATGGACTGCGTATTCGGATTCGTCTCATCGTTCTGATCAACTTTAATGTACAAAGTATTTTCATACGAGTTACGGATTATTTTATATTAATTTTTAAGTTTCAATTCATTTTGGTATTATCAGATTAATTTAACTAGAAAAGGCAATTATGATGTCAGTGTGACATCAACATGATGTCAGCAGGACCAAAGGTTGACTAGGTCCCTAGCAGGTGGGACCCGTTCGTCATTGACTGAGGGTGCCTAGTCAGCAGTTTGACCAGTCAACTAGGCCCAGTGGGACCCTCCTGTCAGTGTCATAGATTAGATTAGATTTATTTTAACTATTTAGTTGACCAAAAGGGGCCTACATGTCACACACCTAAGGTAATTTCATTTAGTTAAGTTTATTTATTTTTTGTTAGTAGGGGGTCCAGATGTAAGGCAGTGTTTAACATGGGTTAGTGTAAAAGTGGGTGGGGGTTAGCATCTAACTAAGCAAGGGCCGGCCATGGAGTCTGCAGATAGCATACACACACGGTGGCGCGGGAGGCGGCCATAGCGCTCGGTCGGCTAGCCGCGGGCAGAGGCCAGGGGTACACGGCAGGTAGCGGGCCCGCGTCGGCGCGGGCAGCACTAGTCAGTAGCGGGAGCAGCAGGGGCCACGGCAACGGGCGGCGGCACGAGCGGTGGGGCGCGGGCGAAACGGCACCAGCAAGCAGCACAAGCGGGGGAGCTGAGGATTAGCGCATGCGGGGGCCAGCTGAGCCGAGTCGCGACCAAGCGCGGGCATGGGTGGTGACACACGGAACAAAGGCACGGGCATGGTGACCGCGGCCACGTTCAGGAGCACGGGCGACACGGCCTACGGCCTACGGTAGTGAATCGACGAGGAGGAGAGGGGGAATAGCCGTGGGATCTCATAGAGGAGGTCATGGGCTACTCGGGGAGGTGCGGGTTGGTCGGAGCGGCCGAAGACGAGTCGGAGAGGCGGGTCGCCGGCAGGTGGTGGTGGTGGCTGAGGCGGACGGGGAGGACCAGC
>NC_041380.1:201011026-201046712 GCF_002162155.2 Triticum dicoccoides
AGTGGCTAGAGTTGGGAGATGGTGGGGGTGCCTAGGCCTAGCAGGCCTGCCCGTGGCCCAAGGCCCATGGAGATGGGGGGGGGGGGCTTCTGATAACCCACAAGTATAGGGGATCACAATAGTTTTCGAGGGTAGAGTATTCAACCCAAATATATTGATTCGACACAAGGGGAGCCAAAGAATATTCTCAAGTATTAGCAGCTGAGTTGTCAATTCAACCACACCCGGATAACTTAATATCTGCAGCAAGGTATTTAGTAGCAAAGTAATATGATAGTAGTGGTAACGGTGGTAAAAGATAATGGTAGAAAAAGTACTATTTTTCGTATTTTATAGTGATGATAACAATAGCAACGAAAAAGTAAATAAGCGAAGAACAATATATGGAAAGCTCGTATGCCTTGGATCGGTGATAGAGAATTATGCCAGATGCGGTTCATCATGTAACAGTCATAACATAGGGTGACACGGAACTAGCTCCAATTCATCAATGTAATGTAGGCATGTATTCCGAATAAAGTCATACGTGCTTATGGAAAAGAACTTGCATGACATCTTTTGTCCTACCCTCTCGTGGCAGCGGGGTCCTATTGGAAACTAAGGGATATTAAGGACTCCTTTTAATAGAGTACCGGACCAAAGCATTAACACATAGTGAATACATGAACTCCTCAAACTGCGGTCATCACCGGGAGTAGTCCCGATTATTGTCACTTCGGGGTTGCCGGATCATAACACATAGTAGGTGACTATAGACCTGCAAGATAGGATCAAGAACTCACATATATTCATGAAAATATAATAGGTTCAGATCTGAAAGCATGGCACTCGGGCCCTAGTGACAAGAATTAAGCATAGCAAAGTCATAGCAACATCAATCTCAGAACATAGTGGATACTAGGGATCAAACCCTAACAAAACTAACTCGATTACATGATAAATCTCATCCAACCCATCACCGTCCAGCAAGCCTACAATGGAATTACTCACACACATCGGTGAGCATCATGAAATTGGTGATGGAGGATGGTTGATGATGACGATGGCGATGGATTCCCCTCTCCGGAGCCCCGAACGGACTCCAGATCAGCCCTCTCGAGAGAGTTTAGGGCTTGGCGGCGGCTCTGTATCGTAAAACGCGATGAATCCTTCTCTCTGATTTTTTTTCTCCCCGAACACGAATATATGGAGTTGGAGTTGAGGTCGGTGGAGCTCCAGGGGGCCCACAGGCAGGGGCGAGCCCAGGGGGGGGGGACAGGCGCGCCCCCCACCCTTGTGTCTAGGGTGTGGGCCCCTGGCCTTGATTCTTTCGCCAGTATTTTTTACTATTTCCAAAAATAATCTCCGTGAAGTTTCAGGTCATTTCGAGAACTTTTGTTTTTGCACATAAATAACACCATGACAATTCTGCTGAAAACATCGTCAGTCCGGGTTAGTTCCATTCAAATCATGCAAGTTAGAGTCCAAAACAAGGGCAAAACTGTTTGGAAAAGTAGATACGACGGAGACGTATCAGCTTCCTTCTTCTCTCTTTTTTTATTCAATTTTCATTTTTCTTTTCTGTTTCTTTAACTAGCTTATGTTTGGCATTTAAATCTTGAACCAAATGACTTTTGAAAAAGTAGAGCTTTGACATATAAATACTATACATTATTTAGCATTGCCACAAAAAGTTTGAGGACTAATTGGATTCATTTGAAATTTTGTTTAAATAGGAAAGATTTCTTTTGGGCTGTTCGCCCAGTTTAAAATAGTTTAAGGGCACTTTAATAATTCAAATAAAGTTTGTTTATTTATGACAATTAGATAGTGAATTTTTTTGCAACCCATCGAACATTTTTGTTTTACTTTTTGAAGATATAATAATTTGACTTTGATTTTTGTTAAGTGGCATTTTGGCTAAGTTAAACCTAATGACATGGAATCATTAGGGGGATTACTGTAGCTTAAGTATCCGGGCGTCACACAAATTGTGCCACTGATTTTGCTCAGCTTGTGTTACCTGCACACTCAAAACACGTTAACCAACTAAACTCTCATACCTGTCAACATCTTCAGCAGCCATGTATTGCTTCTCATGTTCAGAATCATCTCCACCATGTTCTTCACTTGCAATAAGAGCCAAAGTCTCCTCATCATAGTCACTAGTGAACCCATACCCACCATCCTTAGTAGCAATCATCACATGCTTAGATAGGCATTCTCTCGCACAATGACCTCCACCCTTGCAACGATGACAAATAATATCATGTGTTCCCCATGTTGATGCCATGGATGAAGAAGAGCTCTGTGAAGGCCCAGAAGGTGTGGTCTTGTCATATAGTGGTGGTTATGCCTAATTTCTTGTATCACGGTTGGAGGTGGCCGCTGATGGAGGTACCGATGCACTAGAACATGTGGAAGTAGAGGATGCACGTGGTGTCCATGATGAAGATTGACCTGCAGAAAAGTTAGTTCGCGCCAATGCATGTCAATCCCACACTTCATGTTCAACTTTGCAACCAAGATGGAACAAACGAGTGATATTTCTATACTCCTTATGCCCTAAAATGGTCTGAATCTTTCTATTTAACCCACCAATAAAATGTGCAAGCATAGCTTCGTTATCCTCAACAATACCACATCTAATCATGCCAGTTTGTAATTCATGATAATATTCCTCTATAGAATTTTTCCTTGTCTCAAGCGCTGTAGTTTTTGAAGTAATTCACATTGATAATATGGTGGAAGCCAACGAGTATGCATAGCAGTTTTCAAAGCAGCCCAAGTAGTAGGAATATTATCATGATATAATCTACAATGTTCAGACCACCAAGCAGAAGCAAAACTAGTGAATTCACAAACAACGACAACAACACGTTTATCCTCAGGATATTGTAAGCATGTGAAACGTTGTTCAGTTTCTAACTCCCATGTAAGATAGACATCAGGAATGTATCTACCCTCAAATGGTGGAATATTCAATTTCAATTTAGGAATATGGTCATAATCGCGTACCTAAGGTGGTGGTGCTGCACTACCATTGCGATTATATGCATAAGGACTGTTGGATCCGGGGTTCCGCAGACTCTTGAGAGGTTCGAGCACTGGGGTGCGTGCGAAGAACTCGTCCTCACCAATCTGCCTGCTCAACAATTCCTAGGCCTAACTTGACGAACCCAGGGGACAAGAGATGCAATAGTTTATCCTGGTTTGACCCACCTTGCGGTGTAATACCCTACTCCAGCTTTGTGGTGGATTGCCTCGAGGGGCTAAGGATGAACTAGTACAGTGGTTGAAGAACCTCAGGAGGTGAGGTGTTCTTGAGATCGATGAGCTAGTGGGTGAGAGGATGATCAGAATATGATCCCCCCTTCTATGGTGGTGGCTAAGTCCTATTTATGGCGGCCTTGGTCCACTTCCCAAATGCAAGGTGGGAAGGGATCCCACAACGGCCAAATTTGAAGGGGGGCAACTAGTACAAGTTATCTTGACAAAAGTAGTCTTTGCCTGCGAAAGCGTCTGGTGGTGACGCCGAGCTGGGCTCCGCGATGACCTCCGTCCTGCCGGTCTTGGTCTTCTTACACCGATATGGAAACCGTTTCTTGATTCCTCGGGACTCCGCACCTGCGCTTGCCTCCTTGGCACCAAAGGGGAAACTCGTACACTACACCCGCTGACGCCTGCCTGGCCTTGGTCATCATGGCTCACGTCATGTGAACCTCGCGAGGTGCACCTCGCCTTTATATCTCCGCTCCTCGGGAGCCAGCCTGGTGAGGCCGCCCCCTAGGGAGGCCTTGGTGTCATCCGCCTCATGAGGCTTGGCCCCTCGCGAGGGTCTTGGGTAGTTATTGCTGAAGCTGGGCCATACCGGGCCGTTGATGGAGCCATGTCGTGGGCCGCAGCCAGGCAAGTCTAGATACTCCCGTTCCCAGGACGCTGACAGTAGCCCCTGGGCCCAAGGCACGCTCGTACTTGGCTTCGAGGCGAAGCCCATGGGCAAGTGCAGAGCGCCGCGGGCCCCAACCGCGTGCGGCTTTGGTTGATGCATGGAGATTAATTGGACGTGGGCGCCTCCGCTCCCACACTGCCTCGGCAACTGCTCCTGGCTGACAAAAGGTTGGCATCTGCCGCGTAGCCTTTGTTCCCCGTCCTTCATCTTGCTCCAGATCCCCTTCCCTTCTATTCAGAAAACCTCCAGATCCGCCAACCTCATCCAGAATCAGCGACCGATGGCCACCGACAAGGCTGGATCTTCCGCCGCATCCGGGCGTCAAGCCTCCTGGTTCCAACTAGCCTTGAGCACATCCACCATCACCGAGGAGAAGCACCTCGCCACCGTGCTCCTAGTGATGGCCGACGTTGGCAATGTAAGGGGGAGACGGAGCTCCAGGTCAGCTCGGCTAAGCGAGACACCATGGGCGGCACATTCTACCCCTTCTTCCAGCACAACATTGATACGTCTCCAATGTATCTATAATTTATGAAGTATTCATCCCATGTTTACAACAATTTTATATGGTTTTGGTACGATTTGCATGGAACTAACCCGAACTGACGCTGTTTTCAGCAGAACTACCATGGTGTTTTTTTTGTGCGGAAATGAAAATTCTCCAAATGAGCTGAAACTTTTTGATGATTTTTTCGAACAAAAGAGACCCCCGAAGCTTCGTGGGAGGGCTAGAAGAGCCACGAGGAGGGCACAACCCACCAGGGCGCGCCTGGTGGGCCTGGCTTGCCCCTATGGGTTTAGCTCACCTCGAGGCCCATCTTCGTGTGAAACCAATGCCAAAAAATCCTATAAATAGAGAATTCATCAGAAATAACCCTAGATCAGAAGCTCCACCACCGCAGGGCTCTGTAGCCATGGAAAACCAATCTGGACCCCATTCCAGCACCCTGCTGGAGGGGGCAATCATCTCCTATTGCCATCATCATCCCGACGGCCACCACGATGCGGAGGGAGTAGTCCACCCTCGGGGCTAAGGGTTTGTACCAGTAGCTATGTGTTTAATATCTCTCTCTCGTGTTCTTGAGATGTCATGATCTTGATGTATCGCGGGCTTTGTTAATATAGTCGGATCATATGGTGTTTTCCCCTTTCTATCTTGTGATGAATTGAGTTTTTCCCTTTGAGATTTTGTTGTTATCGGATTGAATACTTTAATGGATTTGAGAACACTTGATATATCTCTTGTAATTGAATACTCATGGTGACAATGGGGTATCGTATTAATTGACTTGATATATGTTTTGGCACTCAACTCGCGGATTCCCGAGGTGACATTAGGGTAATCTATTCATAGGGGTTGATGCATGTTCTTGTCTTTGTTTCTCTGGAAGAAATCTTGGGGCACTGTTTGAAGTTCTTTGTGTTGGATTGAATATTTTAGTACGAGCTCTTGGTTAGATCGATCGGAAAGAATAGCTTCGTGTTATTTTAGTACAAGCTCTTAGATAGATTGATCGGAAAGAATAGCTTTGAGGTGGTTTCGTACCCTACAAATGATTTCTTCGTATGTTCTCCGCTAGATAGAACTTTGGAGTGATTCTTCATTGCACTTTGAGGGGTGTTCATATGATCCAATTATATTAGCATTGTTGAGAGCTTGCACTAGTGGAAGTATGGACCCTAGGCCTCATTTTCAAGCATTGCAATACCATATTTGTGCCCGTTTACTATTTGCTACCTTGTTGTTTTTATTTATTTAGATTATAAAAATATATTTATACCATCAATATTACACTTTTATCACCATCTCTTCGTGATGCGGAGCATCCCACGTTCATCCACATGTACACTCCGACTACTCTCCAATCCCCAAGAGGACATATGACGAGACCTCGAACATACACCATTGGACACAAGGTGAACTCGCTCCTCTATGAACCATCACTTTCCACATGTGAGACATGGCTACTAACTCAAATATATGTGCTATGCATGACTAGGAACAAAGAGGAAGACCATGGACAAGACGGCGAGGACACCAAGTACAAGGAACTACCGAAGTAGCTCCAGTGAGCGGACGTCCGGACGACACCAGACAACCGACCTCTCACAGCAAGCAGACGTCCGGCCCTTGGTGGATGATCAGTGCTTGAAGACCAGCCTACGCCAGCTACAAACCTCCCAGTGAGTGGATGTCCGACCCCGCACTAGACGTCCGACAATATTAACGGAAGTCCGAGACTTCCAGACGTCCGGATTCCCGACCACAGAACACTTTCAGAGGATGTCCGGCGCTAGCGGACGACCGGTCCCCCTGGAACCACCGGACGTCCGATGCCCAGCGCACGTCCGGTCCCTGGTTGTGTCCAGTTACGGGCTGAGGCCCATGTACCCCTTCACTTTGCCCCTTTTGTACTACGACTATAAATAGACCTCTCCCTCCTCCTAGCTAGGGTTAGCATTTTGATAGCTCATTTGTGAGACAGAGCCTCGCTCATCCATACAGATATACTCCACGAGAGAGACCGCGGCCTCTACGGAGAAGATCCACCTTGGATTCAAGGCCCCTCACGGGAAGATTTCCTCATGGATTCAAGAGCTCCTCACAGAGAAGAACCGGTTACCTCTTGTATCGTCCTTTGTTGACTTTGCATCGTGTATCTCCCTTTGTGTTTCGAGGATCTAGCACATGTGTGATCGTTCTTGTTGGTTTGAGTGATTCTCTCGCATTTCCCCTTGTGTTTCCCCTCGTGTTCTTCGTGTTCTTTGCAGAATCCGCTGCTTTCGTGAAAGATCGGCATCTAGGGTTCCACCGTACAGCATCTTGTTATCATGTGCCACGTTGATCACGATTTCGGAGCCTCCCCTTGTTGTTTTCTAGCCTAATTTTGTTGGGCTCTTCCCCAATATCGAAAATCCCCACCAAAAATAGCCCCAATTTTTTTGTGCTTTGTTGGTGTGATGAAGTTTTGTTGGATTTGATACATGGACTTGCTTGGTTTTAAGTGGATCTAGAATTTCCCCAAGTTTCCGCAACTTTCATCCATGAAATCTCCTCAATTTTGACCCAAAAATCCCCTAATTCCGCCCAAAATCGCGTCCCGGATCTAAAATTTCGCGTTGACCCCGACCCACTGGACGACCGCCACTTTACGGACGTACGGAGCCCCTGGAACGACCGGACGTCCGCAACCTTCCAGACGACCGGAACATCTAACCCGAGCTGAAATTAGCGGATTTCTGACCCGACCGGACGTCCGACGCCGGACATCCGTCCATTTCCGAACGTCCGCTACCTGTAGATATCAACTTCGTCTGATTTTTGTTTCGGCCATAACTAATTCATCCGAACTCCGATTTTTACGTTCTTTAGCTCGTTTTGAAGCTCTTGACATCACCCTTCCCACAAAAATACTTCCAAGACCATTTGACTCCATAAAGGTTTTGGAACTTTGGCATCTTTGCCTAGGGCTTCCATTATATCTTCCGCATAACCACCACCGACTTCCGCAACCTAACCCATTGTGATACATATAGCATTAGTGGTTGCTTGAGTAGTGATTCGAGTCTCCTAGGGTGTTTCGTCTACTTAGGGACAGTTGCTTCTTCATCAACCACCACCACCACTACCGCATAGGCTTACCCACCATACACTTCCGCCACCCCAACTTATCCCAATTTTGTTTGAGTTGTGAGTTGTGTCTCCTAAGGTGTTTTGGCTACTTAGGGATGGTGACCTTCAACTCCGACTCACATAACCCCATAACCTCCACTTCCGCATTGCCTACTCGCATAACCCATCATTGCATTTCCGCAATCCCATTGAGCTTCGGCAACCACCACCGCATTCCCGCTACCACCATTTGACATTTGAGATTTTGAGTTCGCGGTTTTTCTGTTTACTAAGGTGTTTCAGCTACTTAGATATGAGTCTCCATTATCTTGGTATCTACATCAAGAACACCGCCACTCATCATCGCCAAGGATGGTAACCTCCATATCATCTTGGTATCGTGGTATCCCTCCATTGTATATTCCCTTGCCATTGCATTGATAACCCCTAGCCCATTTTGCGTCACTTGCCTATCAAGACTAGCCATTGGAGTATTGACGGCAACGTTACTTGTGCATATTAGTGATCTACATCGTCCATTGCATACATAACATATCATATTGGTATCATACCATCCCTTGTGTCACAAGATTGTTCCCGTATATACCCAATTGCTATCTTGGTTTGTGCATTTCGCAAAGTGGCCATACAAAAAAAAGAATAATCTTTTAAGAAAAAGAGAGAGAAAGAGCTTGTAAGCAATAGCCATAGAATCCTACCACATTGCATATAAGATTGTCATATCCGATCATCTTGGATCATACCGCTGGGAACATCATATATACATAGCATACATGGGATAGAAAGTTGATACATTTTGCATCTTATAGGTTGTGCACAAGTGTCATATCCGCCTATTGAGCAATCGTGCTAGCATTTTTTGAGCAATCAAAGACAGTAGGAGAGGCTCCTACTGACGTATTTTTATATAACACAACAGGGTTACAAGATATCCACCATCCATGGTATTAGTGTCATTTTCGGCCCCTAACTTTGGGAGGCCTACTAACACCTTTTACATGTGGATGAGGTGGTGTGTACAGAAGTATCAGAAGTGTTTAATTTACAGAGGCTACAAAGTTTTGTATTGGCACCACCAGGGAAGGTTTGACCCTATGAGTGATTAGGATCAGGTCTGACTTGAGTCTTCTTTTCCAGGATTGAACCGAATGGGGGATTCTTCTGAATATTTTATCGTTACGCTCTTTCCATATACACCAAGCTGTTGTTAGGAAGACCTCCATGAAAAGAGGGCCTACCCATGCTTCCTTTCCAGAGTGTATTTTTGTCAGTTTGTTCCCAGCGTCCTCCCAATGCATGTCAATGGAGTCCCACCATTCAGCACTGAATGGGCATTCGAAGAAGAGATGTTCCACTGTTTCCTCCGTCGCCCTGTCGCAAAGGGCACAGTTGACCCCATCTGCGGTAGTCCAATGTCTCCTTTTTATCATGTTCTTGGTGTTTATTCTGTCCGCTGCAATCAACCAAGAGAATATCTTAATTTTCATCGTGCAACTGGATTTCCATATCCATCGAAACACCACATCCGCCTGGACATCTTTGAAGTAAAAGGCATAGTATTTTCTGGCTGAGTATTTTGGCACCCCACACACATGTCCAAGAGTCATGTATCGATCCATCCAGAGTTATGTGTGTAGTGATGGCTTGCATTTCCCTGATCTCATCAGTGACCTGTGGAGAGATCGGCACATGGAACCCCTCGATAAGAGACGTAATGGAAAGGAATGCGGCCACGGAAGCATCCTCATCCCTAGCATACAAAAACGCTCTAGGGTACGCTGTCTCCAACGTTCTGTCTTGCCACATGTCCTTCCAGAATAGAGTCACATCTCCTGCTTAGGCTCATAACATTGCGCCACCAAAATGAGCCGCACGGCGCCGATGCATGTGGGATTTTATTGTCATAATAGGTAGACCAAATTGGCTCGCACCATGGGATATCTTTTTTATTGTAGAAGTTATGTAGGAATTTTAGTAGTAAGCCCGTATTCTGAACCTTGATGTCCATAATCCCCATCCCTCCATGTTTCTTGGGACGGCATACCAGATCCCAAGCAGCCAGGGAGTGGCATGATTCTCCATTTTCTGTTTTCTTGCACCACAAACATCTTCTTCTTATCTTGTCCAAGTATTCTATTAGTTTTGGTGGGAATTTGAGGGTGCACATTGGATATATCATTAGCGAGGTGATCAACGAGTTTAGGAGTGTCAGTTTGCTCCCATGGTTTAGCATACAAAGAGATGAAGATAGCTTCCTTTCTGCACTTTCAACAACCGGCATCAAATCTGTCACTGATAGTCTGGTAGTCCCCATTGGTAGCCCCAGGTATGTGCACGGCATTTTGCCAATGGAGCCTTGTAGGATTTGAGTTAGTTCCAGTACCGTGTCATCAGGTACATTCAGCGGCACCAACATTGACTTTTGAAAGTTGATTTTCAGTCCGATGGAATCAGCATAGTCTACCAGCAATTTCTTCATATGCACAACTTGGACGGGACAGGCCGGCATGACGAGAATCGTGTCATCCGCATACTGGATCACCGGGTAGTCCACCGATCACTAGTTGGGAAGGGGTAAGTCGATCAAGCCCGATCTGTGTGCGTCATTGATGGCTTCTTGAAGTAGATCAGTGGCAAGTACAAATATGAGCGGTGAAAGCGGATCGCCTTGTCTTACCCCGCATTGGCATAGAAACTGTCGCCCGGGGACCCCATTAAGCAAGACCGACAATGTCCCAGTACTGAAAAGCATTTTAATCCATCCCAACCATTTATCACAAAATTCCATGTGCCTCATAATCTCAATCATGGACGAGTGCTCAATTGTATCGAAGGCCTTAGCAAAGTCCAACTTCAGTAGTATGATAGGGCGTTTGGACATTTGGCACCGATGGATATATTCAAACGCCCATGCCAGGCAGTCCTGGATTGTTCTACTGCGTAGGAATCCATATTGGTTTTATGGACAATGCTCAGGATGAGTTTTTGCAGGCGATTAGCCAAAAAAAATTGTGATGATTTTCATGGAACAATTAACAACGTGATTGGCCTAAAATCATTTGCAGTTTCTGGCGACCCAATTTTCGGGATCAAGGTAATGTATCCCGTGTTTATGCTAGTCATGTCCAGAGTTCCTTCATGGAAGTCATCACATAAGTTATAAAATTCCTTATTGATAATATGCCAGCAAGCTTTCAAAAAGCCTCCATTGAAGCCATCCGGTCCCAGAGCTTTGTCCGTAGGCATGGTTTTGACGACATCATCAATCTCTTTGCGAGTTAAAGGTATAGTGAGAGCCTCAAGCCCGTCAATTTTTTGATGATCGTCACTAGGTCAAATTTCATAGCAGGAGTGGACTTGGTGCCTAGTCTTTGCTTGAACACATCAAATAAGACCGATCCTTTTGCATTGTGATCAGTAACCAGCGAGCCATCAGGGAGTTTGAGAGAAGCTATCGAATTCCTTCTGTATCTTTTCGTTGCAAGAGACTGAAATAGCTTGGTGTTTTCTTCCCCAAATTTAACGTATCTGATTGTACAACATTTTCCAGTATTTATTCTGAAACTGCAATAGTTTTAGTAGATGGGCTTTGACAAATTGTTTAAAATTGGGCTCAGGTGTAGTGAGGAGCCTTTGGTCCTCAAGCCCATCTAGTTCGTTCAAGGCCCAGTTGCAGTTTTGAATAAGGATGGACAGACGGGAAATCCCTTTGCTCCACTTCTTGAGGTCATATCTAAGTGTTTTCAGTTTTTTGCAGAGAACGGCAGCACTGTTCTTAGCGTGGCATTGTTTGCTCCAGGAGGGTTGGACTGTATCAAGAAAGCCAGTGTGGTTAATCCAGTAGTTTTCGAAGCGGAAGATTTTGCTCCGAGGTATGCAAGTCTCAATGTTCACCACACAAGGAGAGTGGTCTGATACAGGTTTCCCAAGAGATGTGACCAATGTATTGGGGTAGGTTTGTGTCCAGTGACATGAGGAAAAACACCAGTCGAGTTTTTCCGATAATGGATTTTCCTGCATATTACTCCAAGTGTAAGAGCGTTCTTTTAATGGGATTTCAATAAGCGCTTGGGCTCTAATGATGTCATTAAACAGGAGTATGCCATTATGATTCCCACCAGGTTTGTTTCTATTTTGTGTGGATCGGATGAAGTTGTAATCACCAACCAATATCCAATCCTCAGTATCAGGTATAACCAGATCATACAACCAATCAGTGAAAGTGCGGCGGTCTTCTCCAACGCATGGACCATAAATGTTATAAAGTTGCCAACATCTTCCACAAAGTTTGCATGTAAAAGAGATCCCAAGAGCAAAGAAATCCAAGAAGTTCAGAACACCATCAAATGTAGCACTATTCCATATGGTAATCAAACCCCCAGAGGCTCCTCTAGAGGGGACAAACTCAAATTTATCAAATCGGCGAGGGCAGAAGGTTTGTATATAAGCCAAATCAAAAGTCGCGCGTTTCGTCTCCTGAAGACATATAACATTACAACCAGAGGCATTGATCGCATTCTTAATAGAAAGTAGTTTATCATCTGAGTTTATTCCTCTAATATTCTGAACCAACACCTTCACTGTTGGTTCGGTGGCATAAGGCCGATGACTAAGTGGAGGAAGAGGATGCGCTCTCCGTCGAGGCCGAAAGCTTGGCAGTGGAGAGATCCTCAGGTGGGATGCCGCAGCGGACCGACCCGATGAGCTGTAGGGTGGAGATGGGTGTGGGAGGTGGCACCTCCTGTTGAACTGTAGAAGTAGTATTGAGCTTATTAGGGGCAGCATGAATATGGCGAGGCTTTACTTTGCTTTTATTTTTTTACCTTTAGCCATATATGGTGCTTTGAATCCTTCATACTTGTTCACCCTGCTGCTCCTGCGCAGCGTGGTAGGATCCAGCTCGGTCAGGGCTTTCATCTTTTTCTCCTTGTGACCAAGAGTAGACTGAGCAGTTGGTTCAGCGACAGAAAACTGATTGCAGTTGGTGTTGTTCATTGCAGGTACCACAGTAAACTGATCAAGGTCCTCTTGAGAGTTCAGTATGGTAGAGAAGGCATCATCCCAGGTCCTCTTGTCCACCTTGACAGTTGGAGATGTTACTGTCTGGACCAAAGGGGCATAGAAGTTCTTCAGCAAGTGAGCGACAAATGTGCATTGCAGATTCTTCCAAAAAGTGTAAGCATCAGATTGTGGGGCTGAGCTATGCATGATCAGGGGCACTACAGGTTTATAGATGTGTGCTCTAAAAAACGCCAACAAGCTTTTAAGGGGCAGCACTCTTATGTTCAGGTTAACTGAATTTCCTCTGACAAAACTGAATTGGCTGCTGTGTGATCCCAGAACAATGTCTTCTGCTGCCATCTCCACTTGAGCCACATGATCGTTCCATGTAGCTAGTCCATCATCACGCACATTATCATCTGGTTCAACACCATCCATCATCGAAGGCCCAGTGTATTCGGTGATCTGACGCCAACTCTCCCCTCTGTACTGTGGTGGCATTTCTAGCCAAGGGGCCCAACCATTGGCTTGAACCTGTTGTTGCTGGTGGAGCTGAAGATCTGCACCCCAATTCGTGTTTGCCTGCTGTTATTGCATGACCATAGCCTCGAAGGAGTGTCACTATGCAGTGGTCAATAAAGGCAGTTCTCTGGGGTGAGGTGACACATTCATAGGAGGGGGCGGCTCCTCATTTCTGGCATTGGGAGGATTCGTCGGCCAGTTCGTGAGAATGTAAACTAGGACTGTCCAAGATCTGCCCAACCCCCCAAACACATTGGCCCTTTTGATTACCATACTGCATGGCACATTGGAAAACTGATTGATGAGCACACGGACAAGCACACGGGTTTTAACCTGTCCAGGGTTATGCCAAAGCTCGAAGTGACCAAAACAGCTAACTGCTTTATTGACATAATACTCATTCTGATAATCAAGCGGGAACCCTAGGAAAACCACCCAAGCTATAGATTCAAACACAGGAATTCTCATATTCGGACCTTCATCATGGCGCACAAAAGAAAAGGTGCGATCATCATCTATGGGGTGCAGGCCTATGGTGATGAGGAAATCTCTAACTGCAGCAGACCTAAATCTAATCAATCCCACTCCAAGATGAAAGATATCAGAGTATATCACCTCAGCATTAAAGTCTTCAGCCAAGATTTGGAGAATCTTTGCAAGCACCATCGGCCATTACAGATTAGGAGTGGCTGGCTCGGTGATGACGATGGCGTAGTTTTCGTGGTGCAATGGTGGCGCGCCTACCACCATCATGTTCCTTTGGAGACGATCGTCGGGGCCATTGAAGATGGCGAGAGGGCCTCGGATGAATTGGTATGGCATGACAGGGAAGTTGGCCATGGTGGGGTTGCCGTGGATCTCGCTGGAAGGGCGAGCAGTAGATGGGTTTGGTGGCAATGCACCATGGGGAAGCGGGGGAGACTGGTCGGGCTAGGGTGGCAGGATGGATGTGGTGGTGCTACTGGATGGTGGGGAGGTCGAGGAGGGAAAGAGAGACAGAGGAGGCGGAGCGTCTCCAACAATGGCAAGCGGACGCGTGTCCCCACCCTGCGAGTGATTTGATTTGATCCTCCAAGTCTTTCCGGCAGGTAAATGCATGAGCGAAGGCAATGTATATCCAGTTATTCCTTTGTGTTTCGATAGCCTGCTACTTTTTGGGACCCAGCGAAAAGTCTTTGTAATTTGTCCAGGATGTTGAGTTCTTTTGGAAGAAATATATGCAACCTTGGGCAGGGAATCCATTTTTGATATCTCATGATTGATCTCAAGAGCAACTTCCAAATTCTTTTCCCCCTGTTTTTGGGTTTCCAAGTCCAACAGCTGGTTTTGGTGGGAAAGCAGTGCGATTTAGTGTGTCCCAAGAGTTTGCAGGCCGAGCAGTAGGTGCGGGCCGGGCAATCATAAAAAAGGTGGGCTGTGGAAGCGCATATCAAACATGCTACTGGTCCAGCGGGGAGAGAAGTATTAGACATGCCCAAATGAATGACATCATGGTTTCCCTTAGTAGTTGTTGTCTGAGTAGGGGAAAGAGGCTGGGATGGACTATGATCACCCATGCTAGCCTGATGACCCCTCTGATGACAAAGTGAGCGGAGATTAAGATGTTGGTAAATTACCTCAGATGGCGAGATAAAATCGAGTTTCCAAATTGCAGCAATTTTGTCATCAGAATAACCATAGGTGCGTTGATCCAGGAAATGCAATAGCATAAAATCAGGGATATGGTCCCATTTCCTTGGTTCATACTATTTTCCTTGGAAGGTCCTGGTCCCACGCACAGCCTTAATTGGTGATTGAAATTTGCAAAAATTAAGGCATTCATTGGAGGCAACATTTTGAATTGAGCATTGAATGCCTGCATGGACTTGCCCGATAGAGAGAAAACCTGTCTGGTGCTCGCTGGAGCTGCTGCCTGACTTATCCAAAGAGTTCGCCGCCAGCAATGAGGAATCAATATGATTAACCGAACTAACCAAAGGAAATCCCAATATATTAGCTCCATTATTGACACGGCGATCCCTTTCTGCACTTTGGTGGAGAAAGTTGAGATTTGGTTTGACAGCAATGGGACTTCGAGCCCGAATTTCACTGAGTTCCTCATCAACTTTCCAACCATGTGTAAAATGAGAATAATCCACGTAAGGCTTGAACAGATGGAAATGATAGATAAAGTCAGGCCAAATTCTATCTTTAAGGCCGTGGATGAAATGTCCCACCCAGTTGGAAGCCACTGAGAACCAAAAAGATCTTGTGCCAAGTTGTAGAACATTGAACCCCGAGGACGATCCACCAATGCAATAAACGAGAGCTAAGGCAACTGATTCCTTGGCATCACTAGCGGGAGAAAAGTGGACAGTGGATCCAAATTTTGAATGAACATGTGCAGCCACCTTTTGACCAGGATTGAAATCCCAGTGCAAGAGGTGATCCATGATGATCTAGTAGGTCTAGATATCTTCATGTCAGTGGGAGATCCTCGATGTGGAGGGATTGGTAGGGAGGAGGTCTCTGTTGAGTTATGCAACACGAGCGTTTTCCGTGGATTCCACATTTTGTGCTCATTCCTTGGTTGCACAACCCCATTTATCTATCTGTGTGTGCGTTTTCGTGTGCCATTCATTGCTATTGGTCTACTTGTTTCACTTGCAAATTTGTGAATCTCTTTCAATATTATTGACTCTTGCTAACATTTTGCATCAAATTTTTGTGCCACTATCCTCATCGAGCTCCACCATAAGCCTTATTTTGTGTATGTGTGAGAAACCGACAAGAATTGGTACCAATTGTGCTATTTCCTTATTACATCATTGAGTGATCATTGATCCATCTTCAACATCGGTCAAGGTACATTTGGTATAGATCTTCTCCTTTCTCCACTCATATTTGCTCGAGTATTGTGATGGATATAGGAAAGGCATTTCATCTCTGGTCTTCCACAACAACGACGGCGTGAACAACTACATCACCAAAGCGTCAATCTTCGATCTACAACGAAAAATGCAAGGTGCACAATCAAGATTGCGGGAGCGCATCGAGAACCTCTCCATCGACATTCTTCACTCCGAAGCAAGGAAAAGGGACTACATCGACAACAAGCTTTCCGCACAATAGGAGGCGCAAGATGCAAGGATGGAGGAGATTCAGACCTTGTTGATCAACCGTTCTTCCCCTTCATCATCCTCAAGGAGGGGACATTCAAGTCACAAGTGTTCGGAGTGCAAAAATGATGCAAGCGCAAGTCGTCCACGTCCACATCTCCAAGGAAACCACCATCACGTTCGTTATCCACCTCGTCATGAAGGGCAAGTCACCTTCAAGCAACTGTGCACGACGACAGCGAACGACATCTACTACAAGCTCAAGTGCGACAACGCCAATATCATCATGATGATGCTCACCAAGCGCAAAGGCACATGTCCCAAGAAGCCCTACTTCACGCCAAGGCCAACCTTCATGAGCATAAGAGAAAACCGCGAGACGACCACCACTAATACGGAGCTACGGCAACACCAACCACTTCGGCATCTTCGCCAAGTGTTATCAAGGCATCTTCGCCTTCAGAGATACGACATCTTCACCTACTTCTTATGAGTTCGCCTACATCGACATCTTCAACAATGAGGAGACCACCTACGAGCAAGGGCGACACTTCCATTTTCAGAAGCCCCTCAAGAAAGACGGCCGAGCATGGGAAATTCCCTTCGGTCATGGAGACGAGCTACGAGGTGCCACATCATATGGGCCTCCAACAACAAGACGGTGACCAGAAGGTCGAGTAAGGGCCATCCCCTTCGACCACGACAATGAGCATAAAGCTCTCCAGCAACATGAAGACAGCGCCCCAAAAGGACTCATTCTCCGAGTCAAGCTACGAGACCGCACATGAGACCTTATATTTGGTCTTAGAGGAGAGTGATGATGTGCCATCTTTGGCCTTCATCCACGCCTATGACTATGACATGATTGAGCATGGAGACATTTGCACCTACATCTCTCCAACATCCACATATCATGAGATGACCCAATTGCCATGTGAGGAGAGCCACCACCACATCAGTGACATTAGTGCCTCCACCATATAGAGTGCATTTCCGATGAGAGGATGAGTGTGACCACTAGCCCCACACTTGAGAGCATGCCACACATCCAATGTGAGGTTGAGAGCCATTTGAGTGACTCCACCAACCATATGAGTGAGAGCATCCAAGAGGGAGTGAGTGAGCCACAACACTTAGTGAGTGAGGTAGTTGAGACGGCATGTGAGGCCACTATGATTTCTAACAACTTACCCTCTACTCCAAGTGTGCTTTCTTCTTTGGTCCTAGGTCTCCTACATGATGACATGCCTACCCTCAACGAGTCCATACCTCCAACATCAATGATGGCCATGATGGACGATGATTCACCCCCACATGGTTCCATCAAGATGAAGATGAACACGACTTGGTCTTTGACACCTCACCTACAAAACATGAGCGATGCTCTAAAGGTAACATAGGTGATGGTGCTTCTCTTATCCCACTAGTGGACTATCTCACCAATGATTGCTTGCATGATGTTAATCCACCTATTCCCATGCTTCATGCTAGTGCGACTTCTTCATGTCATGACTTACCTATTTATGATGAATATGATGATGAGCATGTTGATTTGCCTAGTTGTGATGCTATGCTCCATAGGATATCATGGAAAAATTCTACCGGTCACATCATGTTTGATAATCCATTAAACTTGTCATATGCTATGAGTGAGATCTCCCATATTGCATCATTTCAATCTAAACATAGTAACTATGCATGCCCCATTAAAATAAATACCATTTGCACTGACGGCATAGATGATGAGATGATGGTCATTGGATTTTGTTTTTCATGTGATGATATTTCCATGCTTCCTTTACATGATTTGCGCAATTCATCTACTATGCCAGGAGATGATCACATTGTTCCAAATATGCAATGTTTTGGATGTTGTCAATATTCTCTGTTTGATGTTTCCATTAATGCTCATGAGGAGACCCCCATAGTTTCCTCATACATATTAGGAGATTTTGATGAATTCCATACTTTGCATGATTCCCATAATTTCTTGCACCATATGCATTTCATGAATAACAATACTCTAGATATTTCTCATGATGCATTACAAATTTGAGTCTCCATTATGCTATACATAATAACAAACCTCTCATGATGGATGACATGTTTCTATATCACGCATCTCATTTATTTGAGCATTGTCTATTTTTTGCTAACCAACACAAGCATGTGCGCATCATGATGGATTATGTGTATATATACCATGCACACACAATTTTCCCTTGTCTTTGTTTTGTGTAGGTACTCACGTACACTCGTCAACCTCACAATCCCATGAGTTGACGAAACGAGCTCCTGAGAGAAACGATCACTTGGCATCCCATGGACTATTCTTACCACCGTCCTCTTCACGCAACGACTTCGCGCGTTCCTTTTACCTGGCTCTCACACGGCTTTGGGCTATTTACCATTTGTCACCTTATGCCCATTATATCGTGTTCACTTTGCATGTTATGCTTGCTTCCATGCCTTTGCCATGCAATTGTGACCCTTGCTTGCATCTACCCATGATTCACCATTATGCTACTCCTATGTGTATTTGCATGCTTGGCGGAGATCCTTGTCACTATTACCATGTTTTCCTTGTGCCACATGCTATTGTTGATTCTTGTGTAGGGATAGTCATGATGTTCCATTGCTATTTACCTAGGACTTCTCGCCAATACATTGTGATATTTTGCTCATATCTTGCTTTCATGCTTGTGCTATGTCATGTGAATTATTCATGCACACTATTTGCACCCATGACATGCTTGCCATGATTCCTTCTATTATGTTGCATCTTCGCACTACTAGCTTGCTTGACTTTATCACTATGATTGATTGCTTTGTCGCATCACCCATGTTCCATTCCTACTAGCTTTCTTGGGTTGATGACATATATGTTCATGCCTCTCACATGATACATCTTGTTCATTGTCACTTGCCTCCAATTGTTGCATCTATGCTTATCGATCTCGGAGACTTAGACATATTACTTGTGATGCATGCTTGTTTACTTGAGCCTATTGTATTTGGTTGTTCTCACATCTTATGACTCCATACTATGAAATGCTCCCTTGTCCTTTCTTATGATGAGCATGATGCTTACACTTGTTGGGTATCTTACCACATGAATGATTGGTTTTGCACTTCCGCTAACCTCATTTGTTTTTCCGAGTGTTTGTCATGTTCTTTCATTTTGAATGATTCACAAGGCGGTACCATCATGAGACAACTTGGCCATGTCAAGGTGTATACGATGTGCGACACCAACATCTTCGTGAACATTCCTAAGGTTAAATCCTTCCATTGGATCCATCCTCAAATATGCATATTGGATGGGTCATTCTTTCATTGTTGTTTTCTTCTTGTTGTCTACATGATACATCTCGCGAACGGAGGAGCGATATTGATGATTGGCTCTATGGACCTTCACATTGAGGAGTGCTCGGACTTATTGGATGCACCTACGAACCTCCACTCATGCCACGACATCGAGCATTGGTATATTGTTGGTGGGAACGACACCTATGGGGTCACTAGGATCCCTTCTAAGGTAGGCAGGCACGGGGTTGTGAGAAGAGCGGGTCTGACATGAAGCACATGGATCGTTTACCCAGGTTCGGGCCGCGAAGATGCGGAATACCCTAGTCCTACTTTGGTGGATGTATTTGAGTGTGTTCTTGTGTTCTTGAGCTAGCTACGGGGTGCAACTTGCCCAAAAGAGCTGAATCCCCCTCCTGGTAGCCTCGGGCCTCCTTTTATAGGAAAAAAGGGGTCACCACAGTGGCACACAGGAGGTGGAAAGCTCTACAGTCGATGAGCCTATCCTCTGGGACCGTCGGACAAACACATTTAATGTGCTGCCGACGTGCCCCCTTGCTTTATCGGGGACGCCAGGGAAGCACGTCCCAGCTGTCGCCGCCTCGCCTGGCCTTGACACACGTCCGAGCTGATGGGGCGTCATGGCGCCACGTTGGCTGGCTGCTGGGCTGGCGCGGTGGTGGAGCCTTCAGGAAGACTTGCATGCCACCACACAAGAGCTTGCTGGGTTGGTGTAGAGGCCACACGTCGCCACGCAGGTGCCTGCTCAACTGGTTGAGCTGGCAGCTGCACAGGGACGGTTGTGGAGTCTTAGCTGGCACAGGCCTAGAAGTGGCCCTGCTGATGCCCTCGGCAAGGGTCTTGATGGGGGCCCGGCAAGTGTCTTGCCGTGGCGTTGCTGTCATCCCCGGCAAGAGTCTTGCCGAGGGTCTTGCGGATTTCCTCGGCTAGGATCCTGCTGAGGGTCATCGTCTTCTGGTCCTCCTCTGAACTCATATGTTTATGATCTTGACGAAGATTTGCATGCCACCACAGAGGCGCCTCCCGAGCCTTGGCTCCAATGTAGTTGATTGGGTTGGAGCCTGTGGGCTCAAGGGTGGCTCGCTCTACTGGTGTTGGGCAAGTTACCCCGGCAAGGCTCTTGCCGGGGCTGCGGGGGGCCGCCTCGGCGAGGATCTTGTCGAGGGAGTCCACCTCTCCCTCTTTCCCTCTTGCGCTTCTGGTCTTGGCATCGCCTTGGTTTTCTTGTGCTTCGACTTCTCTCCGGCTTCCCTCCTTTGCCCTGCTAAGTGTGGCCGCGGCGCGTGGCTCTGACTGCCCATGCACAAGTAAAGGGGTCAAAAGGAGAGCCCCTACTTTTGTTCACCAATAGGAGCCCCCGGGCCTGGGCCACACATAAGCGCGATGCGTTGTTGGGCTAGGCCCAGAACGGTGCGCGGGCAGGTGGGGCGGATTTTACCGCAGTAACTTCTCGTCCGCTGCGCTTCCCCACGACCCGCGTCGAACGCGCGACGTGGAGGGTCGTCCGTGACGTGGGGGTCATGCGTGGGGCGGTTTTCGCATGCATGCGTCACATCGCGGTAAAGAGGCAGCTCGCGCCTTCCCCATAAAAGGAGGGAGGCGCAGAGGCACGACCCATTTACTTGGGCGGACTCAGGTCGTGGTCTTCAAGGTGCCCGCGCCCCACGATCATGGGGTGGGGAGCGGCTGCTTCGCCCGTCCCTTCAATGCTGCTCGCTCGCCATGTGTCCCTCATGCAGGTGGCAGGAGGTGGAGGCAGGAAACCGGGCCGTTGTTGATTGGGGTAGCGGGCCGGTCCCGATTCCCTGCGCCCCCGATGACCGGATTGGTCGAGTGGGGCGGCCGAAAGATATTCCTTCTCCCAAGACACTCCGTTCAGACTCGGAATCCCGGTTACAAGACATCTCGACAATGGTAAAACTAAACCAGCAAAGCCGCCCGATGCACCGACATCCTGATAGGAGATACACATATCTCGTTCTCAGGGCAACACCGGATAGGTCAAGCTACGAGTAAAACCAACCCTCAAGTTTCCCCGAGGTGGCCCCGTAGGCTACCCATTTCGGACCAACACTTAGAGAAGCACTGGCCCGGGGGGGTTAAAATAAAGATGACCCTTGGGTTGGCCGACCCAAGGGAAGGGTAGTAGGTTGTTAGTGCAAATGGTAAAACCAAGGTTGGGCCTTGCTGGAGGAGTTTTATTCAAAGCGAACTGTCAAGGTGTTCCCATAACACCCAACCGTGTAAGGAACGCAAAATCAAGGAACATAACACCGGTGTGACAGAAACTAGGGGTGCAAGAGTGGAACAAAACACCAGGCATAAGGCCGAGCTTTCCACCCTTTACCAAGTATATAGATGCATTAATTAAATAAGAGATATTGTGATATCCCAACAATATCCATGTTCCAACAAGGAACAAACTCCAATCTTCACCTGCAACTAACAACGCTAAAAGAGGGGCTGAGCAAACCGTAACATAGCCAAACAACGGTTTGCTAGGACAAGGTGGGTTAGAGGCTTGGCTTAGCAATATGGGAGGCATGATAAGCAAGTGGTAGGTATCGTAGCATAGGCATAGCAAAAGAGCGAGCAACTAAGCAAGAAAAGATAGAAGTGATTTCGAGGGTATGGTCATCTTGCCTGAGATCCCGCAAGGAAGAAGAACGAGTCCATGAAGAAGACAAATGGACGTAGTCGAACCGATCCTCACAAACGCGACGTTATCAGAACCAACCCAAAGAAGCAACACCGGAAATAAGCAAACAACATAGTAAACATCCATCACATAAACATGGCATGATGCACAACCAAGTATGATGCATGTCCGGTTTAAGGAAGCATGGCATGGTAAAGTGCACAATCAATTCTACAAATTAAGTGGAGCTCAATATGCAACGAGTTGCATATTGACGAAACACCACAACTAGTTATTTAGTTCGATCTCGTTTATGTACCCAACAATATTAAATGTTGTTTAACATGGCAAGGGGTGTAGCAAAGTAAAACTACCTATCTAGGCAAGTTTAAATGAGGCCGGAACAACAAGCAACAAGTCCGGAAAATCCTCATGAGCATAATTATGGATTTGGTACTGTTCTTCCCTAAACCAAATTTTAGAGTTGTTAAACATGCAAAGTAAAGCCATCATGATAATCTAGGCATTTTCTACCCCATTTACATATGAAGTTTGGTAGGTTTGGAGCTACGGTTATTTAGTTATCAAATAAAGCATCTTAACAAGTTATTTAAGAAAACTTAAACAAACAACATTTTAAACATTTTAAACATGGATGACAAGATTCTAAGCATTTTTCATATATAACTTATTTTAATCTGATGCACGGTTTGTGAGATATTAAATGCATGAACATGGAGGGTTTTTCTATAAAACTGCAGTTCCTAGATAATAGCTAAAATCGTCCCGAGGAAAAAAAACTACATGGTCCAAATCTGAAACAGGGCAGGCACTGGGGGCGGCTCACCCATGGGCTTTGGCCCGTTTGCGGAGTGGCTTGGCAGGCCGGGCGAGGGGGGCGTGCAGATCGCAGGGGAAGGTGGGCCGGTTCGCTGGAGCGATGCAGGAGGAGCAGAGGCGCGCTCCTCTGCTCGCGAAGAAACAGAGCAGAGCAGTAGAACCGGGCCATGGCGCGGCGAAGCTCGGGCCCTGGAATGCTGGCGAGGTGGCCGTGGTGGTCACCGGGAAGACGACATCGGGCATCGGCAGGAGGAGCTCTGCTTCGGCGAGCTAGTTGTTGGCGGCGCGACGGATGGCAGGGGAGCGAGGTCCGGCGTGAGGAAGAACAGGGTGGTGACCATGGACGGGCGGAGGCACACGGGGCAAGAAGAGCTCCAGCCATGGTTGTTCTGGCCAGGGAGGAGGCGGGAGAGCATGACGGCGGAGTTGCGAGGTGGTGCTCCGCGTCCGTGGCGACGCAGCGGCCTCCTGGCGATGCGGCGACCTGGTGGATAGTGCTGCTCGACGAGGCAGAGGTGGCGATGCTGGCCCTGAGGGGTGGTCACAGCGCGCACGAGGAGGCCCAGAGAGGTGGAGGAGAAGAAGGGGCTTCACCGGGGATGGCTCAGTCGTCGCCGCGGTGCTGGGGGGATCGGGCGCGGCCTTGGTTGGTGGCTGGCCGAAGGCGAGGAGGGAGATGGTTTAGTTGGAAACTCGAGGGGAATTTTTGGATTTGGGGAGGATCCTGAGGTGGGAGATAGTGCGGCGGTGGCGGCGGCAGGGACAAATGTCCTAGATTTTAGGGTTAGACTAGGTTAGGTGAGGTTGGACTATAAATAGAGAAAGGAGGGAGATTTTGATTACCCGATCAAAATCAGACGGCTGAGAAGATAAAGGTTAGGAAGTCCAAATAACAAAACGGAGATGTTTTGTAGATGTTTGGGGATGATCCGGACCCAACGGTGATGACTACCCAGGTCGGGTCCGGGACAGCTTTCGGACGCGTGCGAGGAGGTCCACGGGCTGACGAGAGAGCTTAGGTTAGGCCTGGTGGTAGATAGTGGGCTGTGGAGAGAGGGTTGGTCTGAGAGAAGAGGGGAGAGATGCAGCCCGACACGGTTTCCGGAGACCGAAAACATCCGAGAAAAAGACCGGCTATATTGCCGCTATAGTTATCTGTTGAGGCATCAAATGGACTCCGAACGCGATGAAATTTTACAGGTGGTCTACCTACACTAAAATAAGACCGCATGCCAACTTTCAACCCATTCCGAGAACATTTTCCAGCCACTTATAAAATAATATATCGGACGTGCCACGGGCGCATGCAAGTGTGGTTGGACTCAAAACGGACAACGGACGGAACTGGGGGAACCCGGACGAATGCAAGTTTCTAAAACATGCATATGCAAAGCGGATGATGACATGGTAAGGTGCAACATGCAAGCGAATGACATGGCAACGACAGCGAATAATTGGAAGAAAACTGGCGCAGCGGTCTCGGGGCGTCACATAGGAGGTGTGTCTAGGCACTCGTGAGCCAGCGCGGGAATCACGAGGCCCTAACTCAAGGCAGGTTGTGCGTGAACTTGATTTTGGAATACTTGTGATGGCCCTGCGAGATGGTCAGACAACCTGCACTGAATGAATCTCCTGAGGCTATCACATGAGAAGGCTGAACACCAACGACCCCAGGAGGTGACGTGAACGAGGCCGGCCCGCCAGACAGAGCTCAGCCGTTGGGTTTATCGATGTTGCAGGGACGGACCCGAGCACAGATGCCGTGCCCAGTCTTCTCATGCGAAAATCCTAAAGAAAGAAACTGGCGCACGACTCTTGTGGTGGTGAGGCACTGTGGCATGCGCCCTAACTCACCTACCCCCGATTAGCTCATGTGAGGACAAGGCACCAAGGACCATGGCAGGTGACATGCACGGGAGCTGGCCCGCGAGCCAGAGCTCAACCACTTGGGTTTAGCGACGCTGCAGGGAGGGACCTGTTGGAGTACCTGAAGAGATGTTGGAGTACCTGAAGGTGCGTGCTGGAGAAGTCACTCCTCACGAGCAGCCTGGGTCCTAAACCTCGGGAGGCTCGCGAAGATCACCTGGCTCCATTACGGAAGAGATGTTGGAGTACCTGAAGGTGCGTGCTAGAGAAGTCACTCCTCACGAGCAGCCTGGGTCCTAAACCTCGGGAGGCTCGCAAAGATCCGTCACCATCTCCGCGAGGAGTGCGCGGTGCCTAACCTCCCGAGCCGCCATGATGCTCCACAGGCGATGCTGGAAGGTAACAACCATGTTCGGCAGGCCAAAGGGCATGTGAACGTAGCTGTGAGGGGGGCCCTCACACCGACTAGCGCACGATGGCCAGAAGTGCTCCTAGGATGCGGCCCTATTGAGCCCTGGAACGTTGATGCAGACGCGCAGCTCGTTGTCCTCGCCAGGACAAGGAGCCGCGCCAGGTGGTGGGCAGCGATCGTCGTGCATGGCTTTCGCCTCTTGAAGCTCCTCAGTCGTCTTGACGATGAATTCCGGAGCACCTGGCACCCCATGCCTTGTGCCCTCGTGGGGGAAGCGTGCAATGCAGCACGCTTCCATGTGATGCCCAATCGCCTCCCTCGTGACATTGGTTAAGTTAGAGGCCCTCCAGAAGAGGAGGGCGCTGGGTGCGCCTTCCTATGTGTGAGAGGGAGGCGCCCTGTCCGCGGGGCACAGGTCCTGAGGTGGTGCCGCTGGAGACACCGCTCTACCGAGGCTCTTGGCGGAGCAGCTTCTTGTTCTTCTTGGGGGTAGCCTCGGGAGGGTGGATGGTGCCCTGGTTGTCTGGGTCCTCGACTGCTGCATCCTGGTAGGCACGCTCGAGAGAGCACACCGCATCCTTCTCCTCGCAGGCTACCAGGATGATGTCACGGTTCCCTGGCATCTAGAGGACATTGTAACCATGGTGAGTCACCGACATGAACTTGGCCAGGGCTGGATATCCAAGGATGGCATTGTATGGAAGGTGATGTGGGGGACATCGAAGTCGATGAGCTCTGTGCGGTAGTTGTCGCGCTGGCCGAAGGTGTCAGGGAGGCGGATCTGCCTTATTAGGGTGGTGGAGCCGTCGGTTACTGTCACACCCTGATTTTCATACCACATCATTTTAGTTAATTAATCGTGAAAATTTTGGGCCAACAAAAACTTTTGTGTTGATTTGCCTTTGATTTGGATTTCTGTTTTTGTTGTTTTCAAGTGCTCTAGAAAAAATCAAATAAATCCTCTAACTCCTATACTTCACCTCCTTGATCCAAAACTTTGCCAATGATCATGCCATGTGTATAGGACATAATGGGATTTTATTACAGAAATAATTTGGCCACAAAGTATTTTCTAAAATAGATTTTCCAAAAACTTCTGAATTGAGACTTGAACTACAAGTACTTAATTTAGGGTATGAAAAAGCATTGAAAAATTATATTTGACTCCTATTAGATATAAGACTCCCATAAACTACAAAGTATTGGTTTAAATGTTGTCTTACTATTTTATTTAAAGGCTTTTTCTTAAGGCCAGAAATGGTCTTTAATAGGTTAAAATTATTTTAAGTTTCAAACATATTTTAGAAAATTTAGGAAAGCTCAGTGGACATATATTATCCATATATAAGAGTCTCAACACATGGTCATGTTCAAATTAATGGTTAAATCCCTCAAAAACCCTCTCTAGACATTTCCAGCTTTTGAAATAATACAACGAAAATATTCTCCACTAAATCCTAGAAAATTATACCATGTTATCAATGAAATATTTGATGACCTTGACAAGTCTCATGTCTTGGAGAACAAGATAACCCCATGAAACCCTCTCAAAACCATTTCTGTCCTTTTCCAAGTTTGAACAACTTTGCACTACCAAACATGTACAAATGATCTAAAAATTTGTACGGATGCTCAGATGGCCTAATCGTTCACCTAGGCCAAGTCGCACAAGTTGGAGAATAGGATAACTTGATCAAAGTGCCTCAAAACCCTTTGTGTCCAGAACCAAACTCGAACAACTCTACATTGTCAACTATCTCCTTTCGACCCCAAATTTTTTGAGAATGCTGTAATCCCCAAATGATGACACTACACCAGGTGGTGCATCAAGGAGAATAAGACAACATGATCAAACCTAGCCAGAAATGTTTCTGCCCATTTCTATGGTTTACAAAAGTTGCATTGGCCGCTTTCTCTTTTTCGTCTCAAATTTGTGGACACTGCTATTTTGTGGTGACAGTCACTCCTGTTAAGTATCATGACAAGGGAAGTCCATTTACTTGCACAAACCTACATCAAACACCTTCTGGTAGAAACTTAAAATGCATATTTTGGCCATTTACACTAATCTCCTTGAGCCCAAATTTTTCACACAACATGTTATAGTCACCCTCTACCTCTTGGATCTTTCGTTGCTCGAAGGGCAATGATGAAGGGGGGCAGAACCCCATTTTCTTCCCTAGACAGTGAGATTCCCCCTCTCTCTCGCAGCCCCTCTCTCTCTCCTCATCTTTTCAAGGCATCCGAGGCTCCCCACTGCCTTGGCGCCACTAGACACAAGTGGATGCGCAGACGCGCATGAAAAGCCATGGCTGCCAGCCAAAAATGCGCCTTGGAGCGCCTGGCAGGTCGTTCGACCGTTGACGCCGCGTCACCTGACCGCCTCATGCCTCCCCCTCACGCCCGTCGAGGTGCCTCGACATCTACAACATGCCACCATGCTATCCCCCTCGTCTCTCCCTCTCTCTCACCTCCTGTGGCGCGTGCCCAGAGCCGCCCGGCTCGGCCAATGCTCGCGCAGATCCTGTGGCCGCGTATAGCTCGCCCTACTCCTCCTCTCTCTTCTTGGCGCCCCAATCAACTCCCATGAACACCGTAGACCGCCCCTCACTCTCTCTCTACTGGCCGCCCGAGCCGTTGCCGCAGCCACCCGTGCACCGCGTCCACGGCGAGCCACATGTCGGCTAATTAAGGCCGTTTCAGGCCCTTCTCACTGCTCCGTTTGCTCCCTATCTCTCCCATACCTCTACTGCAGGATGCCGCTAACGCGACACTACAATCAGAGACCCTCCGAGAAACTGTGTGCGATGCCATAATTGCAAACGGTGTTGTATGAAAACCGTCAAAAAAGGTGAAAACGTTTGCGATGGAGGATGCATCAAACACGGTTCAGATTTTAGTTGCATGTGCGATCCAGGGCATACGATTCAGTCCAATGAACTGTTTATGATGAGGCGAAACAAAAGAAACGGGCAACCTGATGAAGGCGTGTGCGATATAGAGCATACGGTTCACTCAGATGAATTATTTATGATTAGGAAACACAAAAGAAACGGGTAGCCAGATGAAGGTGTGTGCGATATACAGCATACGGTTCACTCGGATGAACTGTTTGTGATTAGGCAACACAAAAGAAACGGTCAGCCAAAACTAGGTGTGTGTGATTGAGGGCATACGCTTCAGAAGGATTAACTATTTGCGATTAGGCAACAGAACAGAAACGGGTAAGACAAATCAAAGTGTTTGTGATTGATGGCATACACTTCACATGGATGAACCGTTTGCCATTAGCCACATCAAACTGAAAAGGTTAGATAGGTCAACGTGTGTGTGCTAGACAGGCACACCCATTCTAATTAAAAGACGTGTGCTGACATTGCCTATTGTGGTGCACCCTATGGTGCAAACGCCATGTACACGGCCGAGAAGGCATACATGCCCATGTTACGCCTTCTAGGAATAGTGCCACACTTATAACCGTCAGTAAATTTTTCGCATGCGTTCCGTCACATTCCAAATTGCAAACCTGTTCACACCCATCAAAGCCTAAACAGATTCCCACTTAGGAGCGTATTACTACGCAGTTATAAATAATACTACTCCAAGATGACTGCACATTCCTCCTCAACTCCTCATCCACAAAAAGTCAAAAACAAACAAGTCATTCATCATCGTTCCCTTGCGTCCGCCATGGCCAGCGTGAGTTCTGGGTTGAGAGATTGCGACCAGGGAGAGGCGAACCTGGAAGCGGGAGCACAAGAGATGTCCCGCCTCGCCGCTATAGCAGCCAACATGTCCCGTCGCATGGCCGTGGCAGCAGAGAGGTCCCGTCGGGCCACCGAAGCAGCACGGAGGACCCGTCGCGCCTTCGATGCAGCAGACTGGTCCGGCCGCGCCACGAAAGCAGAAGAGATGTCCCACGTGCTGCGAATGCAGCAGAGATGTCCTCCCTTGCCGCCGCGGCCTGGTAAAATGCCTCGTGGGCAGGCGAGAACTCTTACAGGCGCATGCGTGCCCTCGTCCATAGGCAGATGGATCAGATCTCTAGGTGGGCAAGGTTGCAGGATGACCTGCAAGCCTCGTTTGAATAGTCTACCGACGTCGTCCGGCAACTAAATGAGAGCAATTTAAAGCTCCGGGCCGAGCACGACCTGCTGAGGGCGAAGATCGTCGGAAGTGCAGAGCAGCAGGAGCAGACCACTGCCTTGTTGAAGAGGACTGGCGTCATCATCGAGAAACTTATGGACGATAATAACAAGCTGTGCATAGAGCGCAGAAGGCTGGTGGAGGAATCCGTGGATGCTCTCAAGAAGCATCTTGAGGACAAGAAAGAGCTCATCGCCGCTCGCCGCAGAGACTAGTTCCCGCGGCCTACAGCAATGCATCAAGAAAGTAGAGATCAGTGAGCCAGATCGTTGTCATCCTTCTTCTTTTGCCCTTGTGTATTTCGGGCATTGTTGCATGTGGATTTTTTTAATTATGTTTCTAAATATGTAAGACAAATTATAATCCACTGTCATCATCCTTATATTCACCATGCTTGCATAAGTCGCAATCGATGCTATATAGGTCTGTCAGATCTTACATTAAGATCCATGCAAAACTTTCTTTTTAGATTTTCATTTTTCTCTCTTAAATCTCAGTCTAGTGAGACATATAGCCACACCATAGAACAGGTGCTCGGGCACCATTAATAGAGACATTGGGAGGGAGGTGCACAGCGGGTAGCGGTCAAAGGGCTCTCCTCCCAATGAGCATGCGCAGGGGTCTGATCACACGCCTCCCATGCTCAAATAGCTACCACGCATGGCACCTCCTAGACAATAAAAAAAGGGGACGTGTGGCTGCACGGAATTGGTAAGTCGAACGCCCACGGTTTCAATAATACTTGTGTTTCCGATTTGTAACGTGGCAGGACTTGTTCCAAAATGACTTTGTTGATTGTTAATGTGTGGGCCTTCGCAAATCGGACAGAAAAATTACCACAACATGTTGGTGCCATGTCATGAGACCATGCCAAATTTCATGATTTTCAGGCGTGTTTTGGAATTACAGGAATTAAAAAACCAAGTTTCTCAATCTTTCTGGCCGAGCCACGACGCCCATATGTTCGAATTTTACTCCCATCTCTTGCATGGGACCTAGAAATTCACCCAAGGACACACATGTGATTTTTCAAACAACTTTGGTGCACTGGGGCATGTGCATGTAGTTCAAATTTGAATTATGCACATTAAATGCCCAGAAAGTCAATTAATGTATAAAAAGGCCAAATGAACCCGGAATAATTCCAAAGTTTAGCACGTTATTTCTATTTGGTCTAATCTGGCTGTGTAAAAAAATAAGTCGGGAGAAGGCAGTGTACGTATGTCGTTTCGCACATGGAGGTGACACGTTCCAAAGATTGTCCCAATTCGACCAAAAATATTACCACAACATGTTGGTGCCATGTCATGAGACCATGCCAAGTTTCATGATTTTCAGGCGTGTTTTGGAATTACTGGAATTAAAAAACCAAGTTTCTCAATATTTCCGGCCGATCCACGACGCCCAGATGTTTGAATTTCACTCCCATCTCTTGCATGGGACCTAGAAATTCACCCAAGGACACACATGTGATTTTTCAAACAACTTTGGTGCACTGGAGCATGTGCTTGTAGTTCAAATTTCAATTATGCACATTAAATGCCCAGAAACTCAATTAATGTATAAAAAGGCGAAACGAGCCCGGAATAATTCCAAAATTTAGCACGGTACTTCTATTTGGTCTAATCTGGCTGTGTAAAAAAATAAGGTGGGAGAAGGCAGTGTACGTATGTCGTTTCACACACGGAGGTGACACGTTCCCTCTCAGAACCACGAGCCGTCTTGAGGGAAGCTCCAGTTTGCAAGAATCTTACACCAAAGCTTGTCCCAATTCGGCCAAAAATATTACCACAGCATGTTGGTGCCATGTCATGACACCATGCCAAGTTTCATGATTTTCAGGCGTGTTTTGGAATTACAGGAATTAAAAAACCAAGTTTCTCAATCTTTCCGGCCGAGCCACGATGCCGAGATGTTTGAATTTCATTCCCATCTCTTGCATGGGACCTAGAAATTCACCCAACGACACACATGTGATTTTTCAAACAACTTTGGTGCACTGGAGCATGTGGTTGTAGATCAAATTTGAATTATGCACATTAAATGCCCAGAAACTCAATTAATGTATAAAAAAGGCAAAACGAGCCCGGAATAATTCCAAATTTTAGCACGGTACTTCTATTTGGTCTAATCTGGCTGTGTAAAAAAATAAGGTGGGAGAAGGCAGTGTATGTATGTCGTTTCGCACATGGAGGTGACACGTTCCCTCTCGGAACCACGAGCCTTCTTGAGGGAAGCTCCGGTTTTCAAGAAGCTTACACCAAAGCTTGGCCCAATTCGGCCAAAAAATTACCGCATCATGTTCGTGCCATGTCATGACACCATGCCAAATTTCATGATGTTCTGGCGTGTTTTGGAATTACAAGAATTAAAAAACCAAGTTTTTCAATATTTTCGGCCGAGCCACGATGCCCAAATGTTTGAATTTCACTCCAATCTCTTGCATGGGACCTAGAAATTCACCCAGGTCACACATGTGATTTTTCAAACAACTTTGGTGCACTGGAGCCTGTGCTTGTAGTTCAAATTAGAATTATGCAGATTAAATGCCCAGAAACTCAATTAATGTATAAAAAGGAAAACTGAGCCCAGAATAATTCCAGAATTTAGCACGGTACTTCTGTTTGGTCTAATCTGCCTGGGCAAAAAATTAAGGTGGGAGAAGGCAGTGTACGTATGTTGTTTCGCAAACGGAGTTGACATGTTCCCTCTCGGAACCATGAGCCATCTTGAGGGAAACTCCGGTTTGCAAGAATCTTACACCAAAGCTTGTCCCAATTCAGCCAAAAATATTACCGCAGCATGTTCGTGCCATGTCATGAGACCATGCCAAGTTTCATGATTTTCAGGCGTGTTCTGGAATTACAGGAATTAAAAAACCAACTTTCTCAATCTTTCCGGCCGAGCCATGACGCCCAGATGTTTGGATTTCACTCCTCTTGCATGGGACCTAGAAATTCACCCAAGGATACACATGTGATTTTTCAACAATTATGGTGCACTGGAGCACATGCTTGTAGTTCAAATTTGAATTATGCACATTAATTGTCCAGAAACTCAATTAATGTATAAAAAAGGCGAAACGAACACGGAATAATTCCAAAATTGAGCATGATACTTCTATTTGGTCTAATTTGCCTGTGCAAAAAATTAAGGCGGGAGAAGGTAGTGTACGTATGTCATTTCGCGCACGGAGGTGACACGTTCCCTCTTGGAACCACGAGCCTTCTGGAGGGAAGCTCCAGTTTGCAAGAAGCTTACACCAAAGTTTGTCCCAATTCGGCCAAAAAATTTACCGCACCATGTTGGTGCCATGCCATGAGACCATGCCAAGTTTCATGATTTTCAGCCATGTTTTGGATTTACAGGAATTAAAAAACCATGTTTCTCAATCTTTCTGGCTGAGCCACGACGCCTAGATGTTTGAATTTTATTCCCATTTCTTGCATGGGACCTATAAATTCACCCAAAGATACACTTGTGATTTTTCAGCAAACTTGAATTATGCACATTAAATGCCCATAAACTCAATTAATGGATAAAAATGCCAGACGAACCCGGAATAATTCCAAATTTAAACACGACACTCATGTACTAGTTGCATGTTCACTGTACGTAAATGTTCTAGAAATTCAAACACCATCCTTTCCCTCCGTAACACCATTTTGTCTTTCAAAACATAATGAAAAAATCAGGTATACCACAAACAATTTACTAAAAATAATCATGTGGGATGCAATATAAAATATCTTGGCGCACTGTCTTGTCTGGCTTACGCAGGAAGCTTCCTCGTCTACAGCCCACCGCCCCCGCTTGAACCACACTTGCGCGCCAGTTTCTCGGGGCACTGAGCAAATATTTTTTGCCACCGCAGAAATATCTATCTCCCTGCCCCCTCCCTCCTACCAAGAGCCACATTTCAACTGTTGCTCCTTGCTTTCCAAGTTCAAACCTTCACTTCTGCTTACTGGCAGCTCAGCCTCCTCACCGGCGACCCTTCTTCTTGCAGCGCCGCCTCCTCACCGGCTACCCTTCTTCTTGTAGCGCCACCTCCTCGCTGGCGACCCTTCTTCTTGCAGCGCCGCCTCCTCGCCGGCGACCCTTCTTCTTGCTGCGCGGCCACCTCGCCGCTGACCCTTCTTCTTGCTGCGCGGCCTTGTCGATATGGTCAGGTAATCCACACCCCACCCACACCATCCCCTTCCTTTCCCGTCCCACATGCCCCGACTGACAGAGCGGCACCTTCCATCGAAAGCATTGCCCCTCCTCCAATTAAGCGCCGCCCACAGCCATTTTACACGCAGTATAATGTGGAGCTGAGTAGCATGCAGCCGCACACGCAAATGAGGTCGCTATGGCTAACATGCGTGTCGACCACCAGATCTTGGAGGAGGACCTCGTCTTCGAGGCCAGCGTCGACACTGCCGCGCGGTTGTCTACTTTAAAATACAGTTCGTGATGTTTTCTCGAGGCCACCGCCAGTGCCTTCTAGTGATTTGTCCTCTGTAATGTTAATATGCAATCTGATGTTCAGTTAACAGTTCGGTCCTCCGAAATGTAATGTTTAGTTAACACTTTGGTCCAACAATTGCTACATTTCATAGTACTTTTCTCAAGCATTCTTTGTTTTGATAACTGTCTTATCTTCTAGTACATGTTTCTGTTCTGCAATGTTGTGCTCAGTTAACTATTTTGGTTCATTTGGTCTGCTGTCCATTTAACTGTTTTGTTCAGTTCTGCAATTTGATTTTCATTTGATGTGGGTACAATTTTGTATTGTTATGCATGTTACACCAATCGAATTTGGATGTACTCGATACATATTCTACTGATAGTATGGCAACTCTCAGTTAACATGATCAAGATCTTCCTTATGTGTGTTGCAGGGAAACAATGGGAGATACTGCGGTTTACCATCGAGGTTTGGTCAAGAAGGGTCCTTTGGCTAATAGCACATTATTGTGCCGTTGCAGGAATCATTCTAATATTTAGGTTTCTTACAATTTGGTCTTGCACATGTAGGTCCTGCTGTCAGAGGCTTATATCCACTGTTCGGCCCATTTTGCATATGGGGAAATGAGATGTCCATGAATATTAGTCAAGTCAAGAAACTCAGAAAGATTGTTAGGATGAAGAAACTTGCGACGAATAACAGAAAGATCTTTGTTTGCACAATGTAGAAGGCACCGGTCAACTATAGGATGGTACCAACTCTTTTACCTTGTTTTTACCAGTTGCGCCATTTCAAAATTTACAACAGCGATTTATGCATAGCTTTGTTTTTAGTACTTTTCAAAGCAGTTCACCGATGATTACCTCTCAAACCACCTGCATGGTCAAGAGGCGAGGAAGGTATTCATTCAACACCCACGGTACAATATTGAAGTCTTGCTGAAGAGGATGAAGGTTGGGCGGGCAATTATCCATAGACACTGGCCTAAAGTTGCAAGGAGATTCAACATCACTGAAGGCTCAATATTTGCCCTCCGCTTCTGCAGTTTCCCAGATGAGATTCATCTTTCTACTTATCGTGTATGATGCTACTTTCCAAAGGTTTTTGATGCTGTATGTGAAACTTGGTGCTATTGTGTAATGGCGTAACTGAGTGCCGAAGCTATCTGACGTAATTCAATTATGAAATCCTGGCTGCTTTTATACGGATATGAAATACCTGACATGTTTTATAAGAAATATTAGTTTGATTAGTACATGGATTACCAATAATAGGCTAATTACCCTGCTTATTGGGGTTTTCTACTGCAAACGGTTTCTCGGACAACACCGTGGGCGATGAACTCAAACAACCCGCACGGTTTCTAGAAAGTAGGCGTGTTCGATCAACTAACAATCACACATGGCTTCCGGCAGTGAACTGTTTGCGTTAGGCCACCATGCACACACGTTTCCACACAAAGATCTGTTTGGGATATACATACCTACGGAAATGTTCTGGGATTCACTGTGTGGGATGTACATACCTACGGAAAAGATTTCTGGGATTCACCGTGTGGGACGAACATACTGATATGTCTCCAACGTATCTACCTTTCCAAACACTTTTTCCCTTGTTTTGGACTCTAACTTGCATGATTTGAATGGAACTAACCCGGACTGACACTGTTTTCTGCAGAATTGCCATGGTGTTATTTTTGTGCAGAAATAAAAGTTCTCGGAATGACCTGAAAATCAACAGAGAATATTTTTGGAATATATAAAAAATAATGGCGAAAGAATCAAGGCCATGGGGCCCACACCCTGTCCACGAGGGTGG
>NC_041380.1:201047065-201083999 GCF_002162155.2 Triticum dicoccoides
CCCTGGTGCTCCACCGACCTCAACTCCAACTCTATATATTCATGTTCGGGGAGAAAAAAATCAGGGAAAAGGATTCATCGCATTTTATGTTACGAAGCCGCCACCAAGCCCTAATCTCTCTCGTGAGGGCAGATCTGGAGTCCGTTCAGGGGTCCAGAGAGGGGAATTCGTCGCCATCATCATCATCAACCTTCCTCCACCACCAATTTCATGATGCTCACCGCCGTCCGGGAGTAATTCCATCGTAGGCTTGCTGGACGATGATGGGTTGGATGAGATTTATCATGTAACCGAGTTATGTTTTTTAGGGTTTGATCCCTAGTATCCATTATGTTATGAGATTGATGTTGCTATGACTTTGATATGCTTAATGCTTGTCACTAGGGCCCGAGTGGCATGATTTCAGATCTGAACCTATTATGTTTTCATGAATATATGTGTGTTATTGATCCTATCTTGCAAGTCTATAGTCACCTATTATGTGTTATGATCCGTTAACCCCAAACTGACAATAATCGGGATACTTACCGGTGATGACCGTAGTTTGAGGAGTTCATGTATTCACAAAGTGTTAATGCTTCGGTCCGGTACTCTACTAAAAGGAGGCCTTAATATCCCTTAGTTTCCAATAGGACCCCGCTGCCACGGGAGGGTAGGACAAAAGATGTCATGCAAGTTCTTTTCCATAAGCACGTATGACTATATTCGGAATACATGCCTACATTACACCGATGAACTGGAACTAGTTCTGTGTTACCCTATGTTATAACTGTTGCATGAGGAATCGCATCCGACATAATTATCCATCACTGATCCATTGCCTGCGAGCTTTTCCCATATTGATCTTTGCTTAGTTACTTTTCCGTTGCCACTGTTACAATCAATACAAAACTGCTATTGTTAGTTTTTCCATCATTACCGTTACTTCCATACTACTTTGCTACTAAATACTTTGCTGCAGATATTAAGTTTCCAGGTGTGGTTGAATTAACAACTCAGCTGCTAATACTTGAGAATATTCTTTGGCTCCCCTTGTGTTGAATCAATAAATTTGGGTTGAATACTCTACCCTCGAAAACTGTTGCGATCCCCTATACTTCTGGGTTATCAAGACTATTTTCTGGTGCCGTTACCGGGGAGCATAGCTCTATTCTTTGAGTCACTTGGGATTTATATCTACTGATCACTATGAAGAACATGAAAGATAAAAGAACAAAGATTTTTCCCTCAACTACGAGGGGAGGTAAGGAACTGCCATCTAGCTCTGCACTTGATTCACCTTCCGTTTTGAGTAAACATGCGACACCTACACCTGCTATTCATTCTGATATGTCGCATGTTATTGATGATGCCACTTCTGCTTTGCATGATGCATATGATGAAACTACTTCTATGCTTGATAATACTGTGCCACTAGGTGAATTTCTTGGTGAACAACTTGCTAGGTTAGAGAGAATGAAATTATTGAAACTGATAATATTGATGAAAGTGATGATGAAGATTCTCCCCTAGATATGAATTGCCTGTTGTGCCTGAGGTTTATGTTATGGATGAAGAAACTGCTAGAGACTTTTTAGCTTGCAATGATAGATATGATCTTAAGAAATTATTAGTTAAGCTAGAAGAAAAATCCTTGAATGCTAGAATGAAATATGATCCTGCTTTTGCTACTTCACCTATCTGTATTTCCGATAAATTATGATTTCTCTGTCGACCCTGAGTTAATTTCTTTGGTCGAATCTGATCCTTTCTATGGCTATGAATCTGAAACTGTTGTGGCACATCTTACTAAGTTGAACGATATAGCCACCCTGTTCACTAATGATGAGAAAACTTACTATTACTTTATCCATAAGTTGTTTTCGTTCTCACTAAAGGGTGATGCTAAAACATTGTTTAATTCACTTGATCTTGGTTGTGTGTGTAGTCCCTAGGATATGATTTATTACTTCTCTGCTAAATATTTCCCCGCTCATAAGAAACAAGGTGCCTTAAGGGAAATATATAATTTTGTGCAAATTGAAGAAGAGAGTGTCCCACAAGCTTGGGGGAGGCTTCTCCAATTACTTAATTCTTTTCCTGATCATCCTCTCAAGAAAAATGAAATACTTGATTTCTTTTATAATGGACTAACCGATGCTTCCAGAGACCACCAGTACAGTTGTGCTGGTTGTGTTTTTAGGGAAAGAATTGTTGATCAAGCAGAATTGCTATTGAATAATATGTTGAGTAATGAAAATGATTGGACACTTCCTGAACCAACTCCTAAGCAAACTTCGAAGAAAAGGGGTATTCTATTTCTCAGTCCTGAAGATATGCAAGAGGCAAAGAAATCTATGAAAGAAAAAGGTATTAAAGCTGAAGGTGTTAAAAATTTACCACCTATTGAAGAAATACATGGTCTTGATTACCCAACATAGGTATTAAAGGTAATTTCTCTCTATAGATTTGATGAAGGTGATATTCCTCATTATAAGTCTGTTAGCCAATGCTTAGATGAGTTTGATAATTTTATTGTTAAACAAGAAAACTTCAATGCTTATTTTGGTAGACAACTGAAACATAATGCTTATATGATTGAACACCTGAGTGATTATATGTCTGGAGTTAAAGGTGAACTTAAACTTATTAGTAAACATGCTTCTATGGTTACCACTCAAGTAGAACAAGTACTTAAGGCTCAGAATGATTTGCTCAATGAATTAAATAGTAAGAAAAATGATAATGTTGTTAGAGTTATGACTAGAGGGGGTAAAATGACTCAGGAACCTTTGCACCCTAAGGGCCACCCTAAGAGAATTGAACAAGATTCTCAGAGAACTAATATTGATGCACCTAGTTCTTCTAAGAAGAAGAAAAAGAAAAATGATAGGACTTTGCATGCATCTAGTGAACTTGTTGTTGACACACCTGAGAATCCCAATGATATTTCTATTTCTGATGCTGAAACACAATCTAGTAATGAACATGAACCTACTGATAATATTAATGATGATGTTTATGTTGATGCTCAACCTAGAAATGACAATGATGTAGAGATTGAACCTGCTGTTGATATTGATAACCCACAATCAAAGAATCAACATTATGATAAGAGAGACTTTGTTGCTAGGAAGCATGGTAAAGAAAGAGAACCATGGGTTCAGAAACCCATGCCTTTTCCTCCTAAACCACCCAAGAAAAGGATGATGAGGATTTCGAGCGCTCTGCTGAAATGATTAGACCCATCTTTTTGCGTATGCATTTGACTGATATGCTTAAAATGAATCCTTATGCTAAGTATATGAAGGATATTGTTACTAATAAAAGAAAGAAACTGGAAGCTGAAATTTCCACCATGCTTGCTAATTATACTTTTAAAGGTGGAATACCAAAGAAACTAGGAGATCCAGGAGTACCAACTATACCATGCTCCATTAAAAGAAACTATGTTAAAACTGCTTTTAGTGATCTTGGAGCCGGTGTTAGTGTTATGCCTCTCTCTTTATATCATAGACTTGATTTGAATAAGTTGACACCTACTGAAATATCTTTGCAAATGGTTGATAAATCGACTACTATACCTGTCAGTATTTGTGAGGATGTGCCTGTAGTGGTTGCAAATGTTACTATTTTAACGGACTTTGTTATTCTTGATATTCTTGAGGATGATAGTATGTCTATTATTCTTGGTAGACCCTTTCTGAATACTGCAGGGGCTGTTATTGATTGCAGCAAAGGCAATGTCACTTTTCATGTTAATGGTAATGAGCATATGGTACACTTTCCGAGGAAACAACCTCATGTCCACAATATCAATTCTATTGGAAAAATTCCAACGATTACTATTGGAGGTTTTGAATTCCCTCTTCCTACTTCTAAGAAGAAATATGATATTCTTATTGTTGGGGATGTGCATATCCCAGTTGAGGTAACCTAGTGTTATTCGAAAATTCTCCAGTTTCATGTTATTCGAAAAGAGTTTGTTAACAAGACTTGATCAACCTTGTTAGTGGAATCCTTTTGATGAGCATGAGATGGATGAAGTTAGAAAGCACAACTCTCTGTACCCTCCTTTTACTTTACGTAATTTAGATTAAATAAAGTAAAAATAGTATTTTCTGTCTATTTTCTGAATTATCCTTGCAATAAAAAAATACCCCAAAAATAAAAGTTCTCCAAATGTCCTGAAAATTTAATATGATTTTTCTATAATATTTAAGAATTATTGGTACTGAGACCACACTAGGGGGACCCACCATGTGCCCACGAAGGTGGAGGGCGCGACCACCCCCTGGGCGCGCCCCCCTAGACCCCACGTGGGCCCCCTCCACTTATTCTTGCACCCACACACTTCGTGTTCCTCTAGAAAAAAATCATCCACCAGCTCAAACCCGAGTTCTAGCTCATCTTGCTGCCATTTTCGATCTCCTTGCTCAAAGCTCCATTCACAAAACTGCTTTGGGGGATTGTTCTTTGGTATGTGACTCCTCCAATGGTCCAATTAGTTTTTGTTCTAGTGCTTTATTTATTGCAAATTTTTGCTGCTTACGTGACCTTGTTCTTGAGTTTGCATGTCAAATTTATGTGGTCAAAAGTAGTTTTAATGCATGATATAGCCTCTAGGCACTTGTAGGAGTAATTGCTATCAATTTTGTTGAGTTTGGCTCACTTTTATTTTTGAGTTACTAAAAATTTCAGAAATTTTTTAGAGTAAGAAATATGTTTAGCAAAATGTACCAAGGTGGTTCCTCAAGGAAGCAAGGACCCAGGCCCGCGATACGTGATCCAGATTATGAACTACCAAGAGAAGCTCAAGTGCGGCCGTGTGAATGGCCGTCAGAAGATTTTATGGTCCAAGCAGGAATTAAGGAGGAATTTTATGTGTATGTGCGTAATGCTGAACTTGAGGACTTCGTGTAAGATATGTGCCCCCAAGATTATCACCTTACTGATTCCTTTGTGAGAATGTTTAAATTTGCATCATCACACAATTCTCACACTGTCCTATTTGATCTCTATGATAAATCTTATACCATGGACTTAGAAGATTTTAATACTGCTTGTAAACTCCCACAGTTGGGTAATGTTAGTGAACCTCACAAATCTGAATATAAAGACTTTCTTGCTAGTATCACTCTGGGGGAATCTAGAGAAATAACACAAGCTACCATAGGTAGCATTCATTTTCTTGCCATACATTATTTTGCTCTCTTTATAGGTAGATGCATTAATGGTAAGGATGAGGCATGTCACATGTGTGTTCCCGATCTTAGTGTCCTCAAGAGTGCGGTATTGGGTGATAAACAATATAACTTGGGGGCTATTGTTGCACATAGGTTGCACCTTAATAGTCTAACTGGAGACTTGTTTGGTGGAATTTATGCAACTCGTGTAGCTAATTTTCTTGATATTCCTATACATGAGAATGATATTGAATTGCCTCCTGCTTACCTAGATTATAATGCTATGGTTCGTCATCAGTTTGTTGAGAGGAACGATCAGTTCCTCCAGTACCGACTAATCTTTGATAGACGGTGCACCGTCCATGTTGCTCTCCCTGCTCTTGCTTTCTTTGGCTTTCAGACAAAAGGGAGATATGTTATAACCAGGGAGGAGGCGAACGAGTATGAGAGTAGGACGAAGGCAGCTCGCCTCCGAGCTGCAGATCTTCAGGCAGTAGCTGCTGCATCTCAATACGATCCCAGCTTCAACTTCCGATTTCCACCAGGCCAGCCATGGCCATAGACCAACTTAGGCCAAAAGCCTAAGCTTGGGGGAGTACGTATTGTTCACCGACATTACATTCATGTCCAGACACTCATGCCAGTTGTCGGTGCTCATACTTTTTCATTGTATCGTCCATGCTAGTTTAATTTCTTTTTAAGCCTTCTTCTTGTGTGTTTGAAAAACCTTAAGAAAAATAAAAAAATTAGTTGTATCTTTTAGCTAGTTTACTTTCCATGCCTGTAGTAGTAATAATTAAAAGAAAACCCAAAAAGATTTCACGTTCTTCTTTTGTGTGTTGGGAGCTTTACCATGTAAATAGTTTTGTTTCTTTTCTTTGGGGGTCGAGAGGAGAAGACCATGATGAAAATGTTGAGAGGCTCTTATTTGAATTATTGTTGATCTAACAAAGAGCCCATATTACCTTGTCTTCTACCTTGAATTGAATGCTTGTAGATTCCAGCTTAGTCCAATGCACGTGCACTATTATTATTATTATCCACACTATTCGGTTGTGCAAGTGAAAGACAACAATGATGATATATGATGGACTGATTGAGATGAGAGAAGCTAGTATGAACTCGACCTCTCTTGTTTTCGTAAATATGATTAGTTCATCGTTCCTGATTCAGCCTATTATGAATGAAACATGTTTGCAATGACAATTAGAGATTATAGTTGCTCATGTCATGCTTAATTTGCTAGGAGTTTATAATGGTTTACCTTGCGTGCCAACATGCTATTAAAATGGTTGTGATGTGGTATGATAGAGTGGTATCCTCCTTTCAACGATTCGAGTGGCTTGACTTGGCACATGTTCACGCATGTAGTTGAAACAAAATCAACATAGCCTCCACGATATTTATGTTCATGGTGAATTATATCCTACTCATGTTTGCATTCAATGTTGATTAATTTTAATGCATGTTCATGACTGTTGTCGCTCTCTAGCTGGTCGCTTGCCAGTCTCTTTCTAGCCTTCACTTGTACTAAGAGGGAATACTGCTTGTGCATCCAACTCCATAAAGCCCCAAAGTTATTTCATATGAGTCCACCATACCTTCCTATATGCAGTATCTATCTGCCCTTTCAAGTAAATTTGTATGTGACAAACGCTAAACCTTCAAATGAAATTCTGTTTTGTATGCTCGAATAGCTCATGTATCAACTAGGGCTATCTATATCTTCCATGCTAGGCGGGTTATTCTCAAGAGGAGTGGACTCCGCTCCTCACTCATAAGAAAATGGCTGGTAACTGGGATGCCTAGTCCCATGCTCAAATCAAATCAAAAGGATTGCAAACAAAACTCCCCTGGGATTTTTGTTAGTTGGAGGCACCCCTTGTTTTGGACACGCCATGGATTGATGTTTGTTGGTGGTAGGGGGAGTATAAACTTTACCATTCTGTTAGGGAACCGCCTATAATGTGTGAGCATGGAAGATATCGAGATCTATCAGTTGTTATATTGACAACGAAAGTATACCGCTCAAAATATTATTCATTTCTATTTCAAAACCGAGCTCTGACACCTCTACAAAGCCCTGCTTCCCTCTGAGAAGGGCCTATGTATTTACTTTTGTGTTGAGTCATCATCCTATTATTAAAAAGCACCAGTTGGAGACCACCGCTATCATTTGCATGCATTACTATTAGTTTACATTGAGTATGACTGTGACTGGATCTCTTTTACCATGAATTACAATTTCCAGTCGGTCCTTAATCTTTAGAGGTGCTCTGCATTTATGTTTTGCGTTCTCAGAAAGGGCTAGCGAGATACCATCTTGTTATATCATATTATGATTGTTTTGAGAAAGAGTTGTCATCCAAGATTTATTATTATTGCTCGCTAGTTGATTATGTCATTGACATGAGTAAACATGAGACCTAAATGTTATTGTGAATATGGTTAGTTCATAATCTTTGCTGAAAACTTGAATGTTGGCTTTACATATTTACAACAACAAGAGCAAATAGAGTTTGTAGAAGTGTTTCTTTATCACTTTCAGTTTATCAACTGAATTGCTTGAGGAAAAGCAAAGGTTTAAGCTTGGGGGAGTTGATATGTCTCCAACGTATCTACTTTTCCAAACACTTTTGCCCTTGTTTTGAACTCTGACTTGCATGATTTAAATGGAACTAACCCGGACTGACGCTGTTTTCAGCAGAATTGCATGGTGTTATTTTTGTGCAGAAATAAAAGTTCTCGGAATGACCTGAAAATCAACGGATAATATTTTTGGAATATACAAAAAATACTAGCAAAAGAATCAAGGCCAGGGGGCCCACACCCTATCCATGAGGGTGGGGGCGCGCCTACCCCTGGGCGCGCCCCCCTATTGGGGAACGCAGTAATTTCAAAAAAAATCCTATGCACACGCAAGATCATGGTGATGCATAGCAACGAGAGGGGAGAGTATCGTCTACGTACCCTCGTAGACCGTAAGCAGAAGCGTTATGACAACGCGGTTGACATAGTCGTACGTGCTACCTCTTGAGCACTGCGTTGGTTTTCCCCGAAGAGGAAGGGATGATGCGGCAAAGTAGCGTAAGTATTTCCCTTAGTTTTTGAGAACCAAGGTATCAATCCAGTAGGAGGCTACGCACCAGTCCGTCGTACCTGCACAAAACAAATAAATCCTCGCAACCAACGCGATAAGGGGTTGTCAATCCCTACACGGGCACTTACGAGAGTGAGATCTGATAGATATGATCATATAATATTTTTGGTATTTTTATGATAAAGATGAAAAGTAAAATAAAAGCAAAGTAAAAGCAAAGGAAATAACTAAGTATTGGGACATTAATATCATGAAGATAGACCCGGGGGCCATAGGTTTCACTAGTGGCTTCTCTCGAGAGCATAAGTATTCTATGGTGGGTGAACAAATTACTGTTGAGCAATTGACAGAATTGAGCATAGTTATGAGAATATCTAGGTATGATCATGTATATAGGCATCACGTCCGAGACAAGTAGACCGACTCCTGCCTACATCTACTACTATTACTCCACGCATCGACCGCTATCCAACATGCATCTAGAGTATTAAGTTAATGAAAACAGAGTAACGCCTTAAGCAAGATGACATGATGTAGAGGGATAAACTCATGAAATATGATGAAAACCCCATCTTGTTATCCTCGATGGCAACAATACAATACGTGCCTTGCTGCCCCTACTGTCACTGGGAAAGGACACCACAAGATTGAACCAAAGCTAAGCACTTATCCCATTGCAAGAAAGGTCAATCTAGTAGGCCAAACCAAACTGATAATTCGAAGAGACTTGCAAAGATAACCAATCATACATAAAAGAATTCAGAGAAGATTCAAATATTGTTCATAGATAGACTTGATCATAAACCCACAATTCATCGATCTCAACAAACACACAGCAAAAAGAAGATTACAAGAAATAGTTCTCACAAGAGAGGGGGAGAACATTGTATTGAGATCCAAAAAGAGAGAAGAAGCTATCTAGCTACTAACTATGGACCCGTAGGTCTGAGGTGAACTACTCACACTTCATCGGAGGGGCTATGGTGTTGATGTAGAAGCCCTCCATGATCGATGCCCCCTCCGGCGGAGCTCCGGAACAGGCCCCAAGATGGGATATCGTGGATACAGAAAGTTACGGCGGTGGAATTAGGGTTTTGGCTCCGTATCTGATCGTTTGGGGTACGTAGGTATATATAGGAGGAAGGAGTACGTCGGTGGAGCAACAAGGGGCCCACGAGGGTGGAGGGCGCGGCTTGGGGGGGGGGGGGTTGGCGCGCCCCCTACCTCGTGGCCTCCTCTTTTGTGTCTTGATGTAGGGTCCAAGTCTCCTGGGTCTTGTTTGTTGAGAAAATCACGTTCCCGAAGGTTTCATTTCGTTTGGACTCCGTTTGATATTCCTTTTTTTCGAAACCCTAAAACAGGCAAAAACAACAATTCTGGGCTGGGCATCCGGTTAATAGATTAGTCCCAAAAATAATATAAAAGTGGATAACAAAGCCCAATAATGTCCAAAACAGTAGATAATATAGCATGGAGCATTCAAAAATTATAGATACGTTGGAGACGTATTAGTACGTCTTCACGATCGACCGATCTAGCACCGAAGGTATGGCACCTCCGCGATACGCACATGTTCGGCTTAGTGACGTCCCACGAACTCACGATCCTGTAGAGCTTCGAGAAAGAGTTTCATCAGCACGATGGCGTGATGACAGTGATGATGTTGCTACCGGAACAGGGCTTCGCCTAAGCACCGCTACGATATAACTTAGGTGGATTATGGTGGAGGGGGGCACCGCACATGGCTAAAAGATCAATGATCAACTTGTGTGTCTATGGGGTGCCCCCTCCCCCATATATAAAGGAGTGGAGGAGGGGGAGGGCCGTCCCTCTCTATGGTGCGCCCTAGGCAGTCCTACTCCCTCCGGGAGTAGGATTCCCCCCTTCCAAGTAGGAGTAGGAGAGGAAGGAAGGAGGAGAGAGGGAGGAAGGAAAGGGGGGCCGACCCCCCTCCCAATTCGGATTGGGCTTGGGGGCGCGCCTCCCTTTTTTCCCTTCCCTCTCCTCTATTCCACTAAGGCCCAATAAGGCCCATATACTCCCCGGGGGGGTTCCTGTAACCTCCCGGTACTCTGAAAAAATGCCCGAACCACTCAGAACCATTCCAATGTCCAAATATAGGCTTCCAATATATTGATCTTTACGTCTTGACCATTCCGAGGCTCCTTGTCATGTCCGTGATCAAATCCGGGACACCGACCTACCTTCGGTATATCAAAACACATAAACTCATAATACCGATCGTCATCGAACGTTAAGCGTGTGGACCCTACAGGTTCGAGAACTATGTATACATGACCAAGACATGTCTCCGGTAAATAACCAATAGCGGAACCTGGATGCTCATATTGGCTCCTACATATTCTATGAAGATCTTTATCGGTCAAACCGCATAACGGTATATGTTGTTCCCTTTGTCATCGGTATGTTACTTGCCCGAGATTCGATCGTCGGTATCTCAATGCCCAGTTCAATCTCGTTACTGACAAGTCTCTTTACTCGTTTCATAAGGCAACATCCCGTAAATAACTCATTAGCTACATTGCTTGCAAGGCTTATTGTGATGTACATTACCGAGAGGGCCCAGAGATACCTCTCCGACAATTGGAATGACAAATCCTAATCTTGATCCATGCCAACTCAACAAACACCATCGGAGACACCTGTAGATCACCTTTATAATCACCGAGTTACGTTGTGACATTTGGTAGCACACAAAGTGTTCCTCCGGTATTCGGGAGTTGCATGATCTCATAGTAATAGGAACATGTATAGTAATGGAGAAAGCAATAGCAACAAACTAAAGGATCATCGTGCTAAGCTAACAGATGGGTCAAGTCGATCACATCATTCTCTAATGATGTGATCCCGTTAATCAAATGACAACTCATGTAGAGGAAAACTAGTGACACTCTCTTTGTCTATGTATTCACACATGTACTAAGTTTCCGGTTAATACAATACTAGCATGAATAATAAACATTTATCATGATATAATGAAATATAAATAATAACTTTATTATTGCCTTGTCACATCCCTAGCTGCTGGTAGTGCTCTAGGCTAGCTTCATGTGTGCATCATGTCTATATTTTCGAAACTTGAACTGAGGAATTTTGGAAGCCTCAAAAACTTAAATAAAAGAGGGGCAAAAACCCTAGAAATCTCATTCATTGCTCCAAAATGCTCTTCTTAAATGTTTGATAATTTTTGGTAAGGGTTCTGGTCCCAACCAAAATATTGAAAATTTTTAAGGAATTATTTTTGGGACTTTGGATTTAATTCATTAGCTATTTGAATTTGAATTATATTCATATAATTAGAATATAATTTCAAATACCCCTGAAATATTTTATAAGCTTTTGGAAGAGTCCATCTAGCAATATAAAATATTCAGAGGAGTTTTTGGCATTGTTTGAATTATTTTAAATTCAAAACAGTGGCAAAATAAATTAAATAAAACAAAACAGAAATAAAAGACAGAGGAGAGAAACCTTACCTGGACTTACCTCTGCAGCCCACCAGGCCCACCTGGCCAGCCCAGCCCATCTCCACCCCCCCTGTCGTCTTCCTCCCTGCCAGGAGGACAGACACCGCGACGCCGCCGCGCGTGCCACCTCCTGCTTCCCCTGGCCACCTCCTGCTTCCTCCCCGAGCCCTCTAACGACGCCACGGAGTCGTTCCCGACCGCTATCCCTCTCTCTGCTCGCTCTGGCTCTCTCCCTCTCTCGATTTGGAGCACCACCGAGAGCCACCGGAGGGCGCCGCCGTCGCATCCATAGCCACCGGCCACCCCTCGCCCTTCCGATGAGCTCAGGAGCTCCGTCCCGACCCCATGAAGATCCACCACGACGCATGCGACGCCGGGTGCCCTGTAGCAACGCCATCACCGCCATCTTCATCGCCATGGCCGGCAATCACCGCCGTTCGATTCACCGCCGACAGGACGTCCCCGAGCCCACTTAGCGTCTCGTCCGACTCCCCGTGAGCTCCTCTTCTCTTCCCCTCACTCCCCGCACTTGATTTCGTCCCCTAGCTCCATCTTCCACCACGGCCGAAGCTCGCCGCCGCCGTGCCTCGTCGCCGTCGTGGCCAGAGCCACTGGAGCTCCCACCTGAGTGCACCATCGTGCTCAGAACGTCTCCACGAGCCCGTTGCCTGCCGCAGCTCGCCCTCTCGTGCCCCCTGGTGGTCGCCCGTGTCTCACCCGAGCTCCGGCGGCCGCAACCAAGCTCGCCGCCGTCGACTCCGGCCACCCCAGGCCCGGAGAACACGACCATCCGACGCGCCATCGCGCCAGCTCTCCGTAGAGCCAAAGGGCGCACCGAACGGTGCAGTATAGACGAAACCCGAGCCACCCCGGTGCGTCTCCGCCGCGTTTTGGGTCGTCGCCGGCGAAACTCCGGCGACTGCCGACGTGGCACGCTTAATTAGTATTAATTACCCAACTATTAAAACCCACAGCCACTGACAGTGGGCCCCACACCTGGTCAAACCCCAGTCAGCGCTGGGTTTGACCGGGATTAGGTCCTGTGTCACTGACGTGTGGCCCCCACACGTCAGGTTTGACCCGAGCCAGTCCAGTTGACTCTGCTGACGTCATAGTGACGTGGTGCTGACGCCATAATTCATTTCTGGATTTATTATTATTCAGAAAATTCCAGAAATTTGCCTAAACTTCTAAAAATCATAGAAATTCAACCGTAGCTCCAAATTAAATATTTTATATATGAAAAATTATCAGAAAAATTCAAGGAATCCATCTGTACCATTTTCATGCATGTTAGAACAACTTATAGCTGCTGTTTAGCACAAATCAATTAAATGGCATTTGAATAATCACATATGGGGTTTGAATTTGAATCTTGTATTCAAACCAACTTCATTTAATCTGTTGCTAGTTGCCTTAGCTCAAAACACATTCATTTTGCCATGTCATGATCATGCATCATATTGTGCATTGCATTGATTGTGTTTCCTTCTGTGTTGCCGGTATTTGTCCCCTCTCGTTAGACGTGATACCGATGATGTGATCGTTGACACTGATGAAGACTCAATGTTATCTTCAGAAGTGCCAGGCAAGCAAAACCCCCTTGTTCATTCCGATAAAATCCCACTCTCTCGCTCCTGCTCTCTTTTACTGCATTAGGACAACATCGATTCATCTGTTACTTGCTGCGGTAGTTGAACCCCTTTATCCTCTGCATGACCTGTCATTCCACAGTAATTAGATGAAACCCACTAGCATGAGTAGGAGTTGTTTGAGCCCTGTTGTGCCTACTCATTCATGTTTGTTTGTCATGCCTGCTACTGCTTAGAGTTGAGTCAGGTCTGATTCATCGGGGATGAATCAGAGGCGTGTGAACATGTCCTACTGTGTGTGAGCTAAGTGTGTGAACACGATTTGGTAAAGGTAGCGGTGAGAGGCCATGTAGGAGTACATGGTGGGTTGTCTCATTGCAGCCGTCCTCAGGAACTGAGTTCGGTGTTTGTGATCCATGATTCAGCTACTACCACGCATTGGGCCCGGAACCAATGGACCCTCTCGGCTTCTTAATCACCCTTGTCCTCTGTCCAGGAGTTGCAAGTAGTTTCTAGTGTTTGTAGTATGCTGGAGGCCGTGCGCAGCGCTGACCGTAGGGGTGGGCTGTGATGCAGTAGGCACGTGGCCGGGTAAACCGGGCGCCCGTTTGGTGTCACGGAACCCTGTTCACATCGTTTGGGGCTGTGAGCGAAACTCCGGCCGGATCTCCTCATGGATGGAACCCGAATAGGCGATAAACCTGGACTAGAGACTCGAGTGTTTAGGTAGGCCGTGGCCGACACCCACGTTGGGCTTCCGCTTGAAGGTTGCCGAGTACATGTCGTGTAAACGGCGGTAAGTGGTGAGAGCGTGTGTGAAGAAGTACACCCCTGCAGGGTTAACATCATCTACTCGAATAGCCGTGTCCGCGGAAAAGGACTTCTGGGTTGCTTATATCAGTTCATAGACAAGTGAAAGTGGATACTCTAAAATACGCAAGATAAGCGTGAGTGCTATGGATGGCGTTCTCGTAGGGAGACGGGAGCGGTTCCATAGTGGTGTATTGATATGGTGAATATGTGGACTCGTGTGCGCCACCTCAAAAGAGTTACATTGCAGTCGTAGTTCAGGATAGCCACCGAGTCAAAGCTGGCTTGCTGCAGTTAAGCCCCACCATCCCCTTTGTTGATAATGATGCATATGTAGTTAGTTCTGATGTAAGTCTTGCTGGGTACATTTGTACTCACGTTTGCCTATTTTATGTTTTTGCAGAGAGACTTCGGTCTCACTAGTAGTTTCGCGTGGACTTCGACGTTTAGCTTGTTACCTCAGCTACGATCTTGTGCCCTCGGCAGGATCTGGTAGATAGTCAGGCTTCTCAGCCTTTTTCATTTATAGATGTCTGTACCCAGACATGATAGCTTCCGCTTGTGCTTTGACTTGTATGCTCTGAGTGTTGGGTCATGAGACCCATGTTTGTAATATCTCGCTCCTCGGAGCCTATTGAATAAATTACTTGTGTCGTAGAGTCATGTTGTGATGCCATGTTGTATTTGCACATATCGAGCATATTGTGTGTATGTTATGTAAATGCTTGGTATGTCTGGGATCTGGCTATCTAGTTGTTTATCCTTAGTAGCCTCTCTTACTGGGAAATGTCTCCTAGTGTTTCCACTGAGCCATGGTAGCTTGCTGCTGCTCCGGAACACTTAGGCTGGCCGGCATGTGTCCTTCTTCGTTCCTGTGTCTGTCCCTACGGGGAAATGTCACGCGATGAATACCGGAGTCCTGTTAGCCCGCTACAGCCCGGTTCACCGGAGTCCTGCTAGCCCAGTGCTATAGCCTGGATTCACTCGCTGATGACCGACACGTTTGATGCTGGGTCATGGATGCCTGTCCCTGTAAGTTTGTGCCACTTTGGGTTTACGACTAGCCATGTCAGCCCGGGCTCCTTATCATATGGATGCTAGCGACACTGTCATATACGTGTGCCAAAAGGCGCAAACGGTCCTGGGCAAAGGTAAGGCGACACCCGTGGGAATACCATGCGTGAGGCCGCAAAGTGATATGAGGTGTTACATGCTAGATCGATGTGGCATTGAGTCGGGGTCCTGACAGCGTTGGTATCAGAGCTTGACTGCCTGTAGGATTACCAAGCCAAACTGGTCGAAGTTGAGTCTAGAAATTCTTTAGTTATATAAGGGAATTGATTGTGGGATGGAACGTAAGGCTCTTTTTACTCCTTATACCTCATGGCCTTCTGATCTGAGTCATCATCTTCTCTTCTACGGGGGTTAAGAAACTAGGCCTTCTCTTCTTCTATCAGGATCACGTGTTACTAATCAGTAGACTTATAAGACTGTTGGATTCAAGCCTCTGTTCAGTCTCTACTACTTCCGTACGTTAACTGTTGATCTCGAAACCTTGATATTGTGCTTCTGAGTGGTTATGCCACCATTTTTGTGAATGTCTCAAATCTTTCTGAGCATTTACAACCGTTATGCTGTCCAAGTCATTCCAGGTTTCTAAATAGTCGGATGCATTTGCAAATCCCTTCCTCCTGTTTCCGATGTGCCTTTGGTCAGATTAATCACACTAATTGTTGAGTTGAGGTATTCTATTGCCTTGACCTTATGTTGGAGTTACTATTATGACCCTAGGTGTCTCAGGGGATCATCTAGTGGTCTAGCCATGATTTATGTTCCAGTGTGATGACTCTGGCCATCATTCTCGAAAGCATCCTGTGATGCTACTTAGTAATAGGTATTCTACTCCTGGGTTTTGAACCCGAGATTCACCCTACTTACTTCATGTTGATAGTAATTGCTAGTTCCTTTAGGATATTAGTAACCTTTGCGATAGTCCTTGAAGTCCGTGGTATCTTCTTCTTCCAAATACCATGAACTACTTATGGCAAAAGTTCCTCGTTGAACTGAAATATTACAACAGGATTATTCTTGATGAGTTCTCCATTATATATTGTGACTCTGCCAGCTCAACCTTTCTGCATGGGTTATCCGGAAGAATTATGTTGAACTTGTTTGGCATACCAACCCATGTATCCACAACTCAGAAAATTATATGTTCCTTTGAGTTGTTCTCTTTAGTTGCATTCTGATCCTCGTCTATCAATTGATAGTCAAGAGTATGCGTGCGTTCGTTTATCGATGCCTATTACTCTTGTGGTCCGTCAAGCCATTCTATCGCAGAATGACTAGGAGAAACAAACTCCAGTACCTCATCCATATCTAGGATTGGGTCAAAGCAATTGTGCTCCGCAGATCAAAATGCCAGCCCAGCTTTTGATTCTGTTCTACCCTGAAGTATTACCGTCTTTATGTCAGGATTTTCATGAGGATTGCACCGGCTCTTGTGAATTCTTGATGTAGTGATACTTCTCGCCATCATTATTCATCCCTCGGTTCCGTGTTGTCGCAACCGGAATGCCGACAGGTGAATCGTGATGTGTGAAATCAATACTGCTAGCAACTCTGTTGCTTGGTAGTTAAATGGACGATAACCTCATTCTTAGCGTGTTGATTATTGAATCGTCACCCTAAGACTGATTGTGCCACTTAGTCCTTGTTCTCGGTGCACTCCTCGATCAATGAGTTAGGATTGTGCCAATCCCTCGCTCTGTTGATCATATCGTCTTGCCCTGAAAAGCAAGATTGTCCCTGAGCCTAATAGCATATCGGTGGTTGTGATTTCCCGATTATCCTCTCGGAAGTATCACCGGGTCGTCACCCGACCGCTATGTTGAGCTCGTGATCAAGTTGGTTTATCCTTGTAAACCACCCCTTCTCCAGGAATCTGTGTGGGATACCCCTGAGCTAGTTGGCTAAGCTGAACAACAACTTGGAAAGTTGGAAGATGGAAGCTTGCCCGGCTTAGTTCGTTCCAAAAGGATATTCTTGTGTAGTGTGTGTTGAAGAAAGATGATATCTTCATCAATTGGTCCTTGTGATCAATTGTTCGATCTATTATCTTACCCAAACCTTTGATTTGAGTATGGGCTATCGTCAATCAAATCCGAACCAACGATGTTCATAGTGTTGTCTTACTCGTGGATTTTCCTCGAGCATACACCATTATATCGTTTGGGTCTGACTAGTGCTATCACTCGTTCACATAATTATGGAACTCCTTCTTCATGGAAACCAGGATGAGTTGTTGTTGAGCCCATCAGCAATATATTTAACCTCTCCATGATTATGTTGAACATCCAGCTAGTACTGGAAACTTTTCTAAGCATTATCTTCATGACCCGCTCATGGAGCATATGTCCGGATGAAAGATGTGACTTTCTCTAATTCACGTGCACTTGGTGTAAGTTGCCGCCGTGTATCCGAGAAAGATTGTTTTTGCTTCCTTGGAATCATCCCAAGTCAGTCATGCATGTGTGAAGTATACATTGGATTGTGAGATTAGCTACCTCCATTCTATATGTGTCCCGAGCACACCAAGCCACTGATTGATTTGTTCAAGGAGAAGAAGTTCCTTCTTAAGAGTATACCTTATGCAAGGACTTCGATATCCTCGATGATGGTTTTCCCCCGGAACTCGGTAGTGTTTTATTGTAAGACTACCACGTGGTCATGCTTGTCTGGGACAACGTGTTCACATGTTTGTAGCAGAACCAGCTCATACTTTGGAGCTTACTATCGTAGTTCATTCCCCGAGAATCTCGCAACGTCATCTCGTCGATTTGTGTTGCAAACTTTCGTTTTTCTTCCTAGACTCGATGAGTCTGGAATATCCTGACACCAACCAGATCTGAATCTCAGGCAGATATGATGGTTTGGAACATTTCCCCAAGAACTATAATATTGGTTCCTCGATAACTGGTAAGGTGGATGTCGTGGCCAACACACCCAGCCGGAAGACCTGTTATTATAATATCTTGATTGAGGAAGTTGGCCACCTCCCCATAGGGATTTCGTAGGATTTACTCCCTAGTTGCCCCTATGGATTTTGAGATCCCGAAGTCCGACCTTTTTACTTGATGTTCTAGATATCAAACCATATCTATGAATGGGTTACGCTAGCACATCAAGGAGAACATTAGAAGCGGAGTGCTAAATTTCTCTCGGTCGATCGTCCAGATTTTGTTCCTTGGCTCGCTAAGGTGAAATCTGAGAAAGTGTTATCCTCTTTTGCATCTGCATCGTCCGTCGCTATTCATCATGGTAGTATGTTGTGTTGTCAGCATCCTTGACACGGATGTTGGTAAAACCTTGATGATTATGGAAATGCTCAAGTTCTTGAGAGCACGCACAAGCACTAGGTGTTATCGCCGGCACTAACCGGGATTGCTTCTAGTCTCGTCGGTTATGCTATAACCACTTCAACAGTGAATTCACTCTTTATTGTTGGGTTCTTCCCCAGTTACTAGAATCATTCCCAGCATTTGCATTTTGTTCCCAGCTTGCACCGCCAATGTGCCATTCTACCATGGGTCTCTTCCATCTCCGGTGATAAGCAAATTCATCCATTACGTTGTCTTCAACAAGGTAATCCACATCATCCAAGTCCGAGTATGCCATTCTACCGACTCCCGCCAATCGATTGCTCGAGAATTGCCTTAGGCTGGTATGAAGAGTTTCAATGATCTCTATATCAAAGGTAATTCTTTTTGCCACTTAAGGGGATAATCTACGAATCACCCTCCTCCAGGATGTTTCGTCGTGGTATCATGGCAACTCAACTCCTCGCTACATTGACAATCGTTTACCACCTTCTTAGGTGTGGAATTGTTGTCTACCTAGTGAACCTTCGTCATCCGTTTCTTTCCACCCCTCTTGATGTGTATCTCATGTCTCAACCCGAAAGATGGTTCTATGTCTCATTCCGTGAGTTAATCCTGAGTTGTTCGATCTTCGAGGAGATCGACCCTTCTAGAGTCTCCTTCTTCCCTCCATGTCATGTTGACAGGATTTCTCAGAGCAAGACTTCAAGACAATAATGGTGATCGAATCAACGCTCTTATGAAGTGCACCCTGGATCGTGAAGATTATACTAGTTGCGTTTCCCCTTCACCTTACCCTACGCTTGAATCTCGAGACGAGATTCTTGTTTAGTGGGGGTGAGTTGTCACATCCCTGGTCCTGTTATGCATTAGGCTAGACCTCATGTGAGCTTCATGTTTTAAATCAAATGAAATTTGAACTGAGGAATTTGGAAGCCTCAAAAACTTAAATAAAAGAAGGGCAAAAACCCTAAAAATCTCATTCATTGCTCCAAAATGCCCTTCTTAAATGTTTGATAATTTTTGGTAAGGGTTCTGGTCCCAACCAAAATATTGAACATTTTTAAGGAATTATTTTTGGGACTTTGGATTTAATTCATTAGCTATTTGAATTTGAGTTATATTCATATAATTAGAATATAATTTCAAATACCCCTGAAATCTTTTATAAGCTTTTGGAAAAGTCCATCTAGCAATATAAAATATTCAGAGGAGTTTTTGGCATTGTTTGAATTATTTTAAATTCAAAACAGTGGCAAAATAAATTAAATAAAAACAAAACAGAAGAAAAATATGTAACAGAACAGAACTTACCTGGCGCCGCTTACCTGTCCAGCCCAGCCGGCCCAGCTCCTCCCGCTGGCCCAGCCCACCGCCGCCTCCCTCCCCTGTCGCCTTCCTCCTCGCGCCAGTAGGCGCAGGCGCGTGGCCGGAGCGCGCGGGCACACGCCCAGGCCACCTCCTGCCTCCCTGCTTGCCTCCGCTACTCCCTAGAGACGCCACGCGGCTCCCTCGACCCTCCCTCACTCTCCCGCGTCTCTCCCTCCGTCCCTATCCCCTCTGCTCCCTCTCCCTCCCGCGACCGAGCGGAGCTCGTCGCCGCCGACGCCGCTACCGCGGCCGCAGCCATTCCGAAGCCTCTCCGACACGCCCTCGAGCTCCGCCCCGACCCCCTCTTCCTCCCCACCGAGCCAAGCCCTTCGGGAAGCTCTGCTTCGCCTCCACGCCATCATCTTCGTCCTCGACCGCCGCCGATGGTCGCCGTCGATTCGCCGCCTCCGACGCCTCCCCGAGCTCCCCGAGGCCACCGTCGCAACCCCCGTGAGCTCCTCTTCTCTTCCCCTCACTCCCCGCTCCTGATTTCGTCCCCTAGCTCCGTCTCCACCATGGCCGAACCTTCGCCGCCGCCGCACTCGTCGCTGGTGATGCTCCAGTGACCATTTGGTCCCGGGCATGCGCCAAATGCGCTCCCCGCATCGCGTAGAGCCTCCGTGGCACTTCGCCGCGCTTGTTTGCGCCCCGCAGCCCCATCCCCACTTGCACCCGAGCTTCGGCCGCCGCCGAGCTCGTCGCCGGCACCACTCCGGCCACTTCCCGGCCGCGCCACCACCACAGTTGGATGCGGACGAGCGTCCGCATCCCGAAGCTGTGCTCCGCGCGCCAAATCGAGCCCTGTGGGCAAAACCCGAGGCTCGCCACCGCGGCTGGCCTCGCCAGCGTCAAGCCGCCGGTGGGTTTGACCCACGTTGACCACGGTGGGACCCTCCCCTGTGTCCATGACAGGTGGGGCCGGCCTGTTAATTAGGTTAGGATTAGTGTTAACTAAAAAATTAGTTAGACTAATTACATTGACATGCGGGCCCCGCCCGGCTAACCAAGTTAGTTAGGGTTAATTTTAATTAGTTTAGTTAGTCCAGACACTGACATGCAGGGCCCACAGGTCAGTTTGACCTGGATGGCGCCCGTTGACCTTCTGACGTCATGCCAACGTCATGCTGACGCAATAATTCCTTTCTGGAATTTAAATAAATCTTAAATGATTTAATATTTTCAGAAAATGCCCTAAACTTCTAAAATTCATAGAAATTCAACCGTAACTCCAAATTAAATAATTTATATATGAAAAATTATCAGAAAAATTCAAGGAATCCATCTGTACCATTTTCATGCATGTTAGAACAACTTATCACTACTGTTTAGGACAAATGAAGTGAATGGCATTTAAATAATCACATATGGAGTTTGAATTTGAACCTAGGATTCAAACCAACTCCATTTAACTTGTTGCTAGATGCATTAGCTCAAAACACATTCATTTTTGCCATGTCATGATCATGCATCATATTGCGCATTGCATTGATTGTGTTCCCTTCTGTGTTGCCGGTACTCGTCCCCTCTCGATAGACGTGATACCGATGATGTGATCGTTGACACTGATGAAGACTCAATGTTATCTTCAGAAGTGCCAGGCAAGCAAAACCCCCTTGTTCATTCTGATAAAATCCCACTCTCTCTGTCAGGACCCCGACTCGATGTCACATCGATCTAGCCTGTAGCACCTCATATCACTTTGCGGCCTCACGCACGGTATCCCCACGGGTGTCGCCTTACCTTTGCCCGGGACCGTTTGCGCCTTTTGGCTCACGTATATGATAGTGTCGCTAGCATCCATATGATAAGGAGCCCGGGCTGACATGACTAGTCGTAAACCCAAAGTGGCACAGACTTACAGGGACAGGCATCCATGACCCAGCATCGAACGTGTCGGTCATCAGCGAGTGAATCCAGGCTGTAGCACTGGGCTAGCAGGACTCCGGTGAACCGGGCTGTAGCGGGCTAACAGGACTCTGGTATTCATCGCGTGACATTTCCCCGAAGGGACAGACACAGGAACGAAGAAGGACACATGCCGGCCAGCCTAAGTGTCCCGGAGCAGTAGCAAGCTACCATGGCTCGGTGGAAACACTAGGAGACATTTCCCGGTAAGAGAGGCTACCAAGGATAAACAACTAGGTTGTCAGATCCCACACATACCAAGCATTTCAATAACATACACACAATATGCTCGATATGTGCAAATACAACATGGCATCACAACATGACTCTACAACTCAAGTATTTTAATCAATAGGCTCCGAGGAGCGAGATATTACAAACATGGGTCTCATGACCCAACAATCAGAGCATACAAGTCAAAGCACAAGCGGAAGCTATCATGTCTGGGTACAGACATCTATAAATGAAAAAGGCCGAGAAGCCTGACTATCTATCAGATCCTGCCGAGGGCACAAGATCGTAGCTGAGGTAACAAGCTAAACGTCGAAGTCCACGTGGAACTACTAGTGAGACTGAAGTCTCTCTGCACAAAACATAAAATAGGCAAACGTGAGTACAAATGTACCCAGCAAGACTTACATCAGAACTAACTACATATGCATCATTATCAACAAGGGGATGGTGGGGTTTAACTGCAGCAAGCCAGCTTTGACTCGGTGGCTATCCTAAACTACGACTGCAAGCGACTCTTTTGAGGTGGCGCACACGAGTCCACATATTCACCATATCAATACACCACTATGGACCCGCTCCCGTCTCCCTACGAGAACGCCATCCATAGCACTCACGCTTATCTTGCGCATTTTAAAGTATCCACTTTCACTTGTCTATGAACTGATATAAGTAACCCAGAAGTCCTTTTCCGCGGACACGGCTATTCGAATAGATGATGTTAACCCTGCAGGGGTGTACTTCTTCATACATGTTTCCACCACTTAGCGTCTGGAGACGACATGTGCTCGGCAGACTTCAAGCGAAAGCCGACGTGGGTGTAGACCACGACCTACCTAAACACTCAAGTCTCTAGTCCAGGTTTATCGCCTATTCGGGTTCCATCCATGAGGAGATCCGGCCGGAGTTTCGCTCACAGCCCCAAACGATGTGAACAGGGTTCCCGAGATACCAAACGGGCATCCGGTACACCGTGCCACGTACCTGCCGCATCACAGCCCACCCCTATGGTCAGCGCTGTCCACGGCCTCCAGTAAGCTACAAACACCAGAAACTACTTGCAACTCCTGGACAGAGGACTAGGGTGAATAAGAAGTCGAGCGGGGTCATATTTCAGGGCCCAATGTATGGTAGTAGCTGAATCATGGATCACAAACACAGAACTCAGTTCCTGAGGACGGCTGCAATGAGACAACCCACCATGTACTCCTACATGGCCTCTCACCGCTACCTTTACCAAATCGTGTTCACACACTTAGCTCACACACAGTAGGACATGTTCACACGCCTCTGATTCATCCCCGATGAACCAGACCTGACTCAACTCTAAGCAGTAGCAGGCATGACAAACAAGCATGAATGAGTAGGCACAACAGGGCTCAAACAATTCCTACTCATGCTAGTGGGTTTCATCTATTTACTGTGGCAATGACAGGTCATGCAGAGGATAAAGGGGTTCAACTACCGCAGCATGTAACAGTTGAATCGGTGTTGTCCTAATGCAGTAAAAGAGAGCAGGAGCGAGAGAGTGGGATTTTATCGGAATGAACAAGGGGGTTTTGCTTGCCTGGCACTTCTGAAGATAACATTGAGTCTTCATCAGTGTCAACGATCACATCATCGGTATCACGTCTATCAGAGGGGACAAATACCGGCAACACAGAAGGGAACACAATCAATGCAATGCACAATATGATGCATGATCATGACATGGCAAAATGAATGTGTTTTGAGCCAATGCAACTAGCAACAGATTAAATGAAGTTGGTTTGAATACAAGATTCAAATTCAAACTCCATATGTGATTATTTAAATGCCCTTTATTTGTTTTGTGCTAAACAGCATCTATAAGTTGTTCTAACATGCATGGAAATGGTACAGATGGATTCCTTGAATTTTTCTGATAATTTTTCATATATAAATTATTTAATTTGGAGTTACGGTTGAATTACTATGAATTTTTGAAGTTTTGAACATTTTCTGGAATTTCCTGAATATTTTTTTAAATCCAGAAAATCATTTACTGCGTCAGCGTGACGTCACAGAGGCGTCAGCAGGGCTGACCAGGTCAAACCTGACGTGTGGGGCCACACGTCAGTGACGCTGGGGTTAACCCTGGGTCAAACCTGCACTGACCAGGGTTGACTTGGCTCTAGGGCCCACTGTCAGCGGCTGGTGGGGTGGCTAATGGTGGGGATTAGCGCTAAATAAGCCGCCACGTCAGCCTCGCCGGAGTTCGGCCGGCGACGACCAAACCGCGCAGCGGTGCTTCGCCGGAATGGGCTACAGGCGGCGGAAAAGCGCGCGGAGACCACCGGGGCGTAGCCCGTCATCGTCCGCATCCAGTGGAGCATGTGGGATGAGCTGGGGAGGCCGGAGCTCGCCGGAGTGGAGCCCGAGGCGGCGGCCGGAGCTCGGGCGAGGTCGGGGTTGGCGTTCGGGGGCACGGGAGGAGGGGCTGGTGGGCGCTACAGGCTCCTGGGAGCAAACCGAGTGCTATGACGCGCCCAGGCACGAGCTACGGCGTCTGTAGCCACGATGGCGGCATGGCCGGCGGCGGTGAGCTTTCGGGCTCGTGGGGAACGACGCTACAGCACGGGGGCGAGCACAAAGAGTTAGGGGATAAGGTAAGTGGCTCACGGCGAGTCAGACGGTGCAGACGGCGGGGCCGGGGAGGCTCTGGACGCGCCGAATCGGTGGAGTCGATCTCCGGGCACCGGAGGTGAAGACGACGATGCTCCGGTCGACTGCGGCCTCCTCTGGTCGCGTGCGTCGCGTGGGTAGCTTCACGGGGTCAGGGCGGAGCTCAGGGATGCATAGTGGGAGCGAGGGGGTGGCTGTGGCCCCGGTAACGGCGTCGGCGGCAATGGGCTCCGCTCGGGCGCGTGCAGGGAGGGAAGCAGAAGAGGGAACGGGGTCCAGGGGAAGAGAGGGGAGGTGCAGGGGGCGAGGGGAAGTGCGTGGCATCACCAGAGGGCTCGGGGAGGAAGCAGGAGGTGGCCAGAGCAGGGTGGAGGTGGCGCGCACCGCGGCGTCGCGGTGTCCGCGTCCTTCTGGCGAGGAGGAAGACGACAGGGGAGTAGCGGTGGCGGGCTGGGCCGTGCTGCTGGGCCAGGTGGGCTACCAGGTGAGCGCCAGGTAAGGTTTCTCTCCTCTCTTTTATTTCTATTTTAGTTACTGTTTTCTATTTTCTGTAATTGTGTTTGGATTTATTAAAAATGCCAGAGCATTTCCAAAAATCATGCAACTGACTGTGGCCACTGTTTGGAATATTTCCAACAGTAAACATTTCAGTTTGTGATTATTTGAGCATTTAAAATATTATTAGCAATTAAATGCCCAAATGCAAATACTATATAATTTAATTCAAAAATCCAGGAATAGCCTATAAATATGTTCATCATTTTTGGAAGAGGTTTTCACCTTTAACAGAAATTATGAGCATTTCCAAAGGGCATTCTGGGTTATTGAAAATATTTTTATTGAACCTAGTTAAATTTCATTTGGTGCTAGGGTTTCAACAATCCCCATTTCAAATTTAAATGAAATTTAAACATGGTGCAACACTCTAATGCATGCACTAGGCATTGTCAGAACTAGGGATGTGACAACTCACCCCCACTAAACAAGAATCTCGTCTCGAGATTCAAGTGTAGGATAAGGTGAAGGGGAACGCAACTAGTACAATCTTCACGATCCAGGTTGCACTTCATAGGAACGTTGATTTGAACACCATTATTGTCTTGAAGTCTTGCTCTGAGAAATCCTGTCAACATGACATGGAGGGAAGAAGGAGACTCTAGAAGGGTCGATCTTCTCGAAGATCGAACAACTCAGGATTAACTCACGGAATGAGACATAGCAACATCTCTCGAGCTGAGAGATGAAGCACACCTCTAGAGAAATGGAGTGGAACAGATGACGAAGGTTCACTAGGTAGACAACGATTCCACACCTAAGAAGGTGGTAAACGATTGTCAACGTAGCGAGGAGTCGAGTTGCCATGATACCATAACGATACACCTTAGGGAAGGTGACTCGTAGAGATATCCCCTTAAGTGGCAAAAGAATTACTTTTGATTCAAAGATCATTGAAACTCTTTAAACCAGCCTAAGGCAATTCTCGCGCGATCGTTTGGAGGGGGTCGGTAGAATGGCATACTCAGACTTGGATGATGTGGATTACCTTGTTGAAGACAACGTAATGGATGAATTTGCTTATCACCGGAAATGGAAGAGACCCATGGTAGAATGGCACATTGGCGGTGCAAGCTAGGAACAAAATGCAAATGCTGGGAATGATTCTGGTAGCTGGGGGAAGAACCCAACAATAAAGAGTGAATTCACTGTTGGAGTGGTTATAGCATAACCGAGGAAATCTGGGGCAATCCCAGTTAGTGCCGATGATAACACGTAGTGCTTGTGCGTGCTCTCAAGAACTTGAGCATTTCCATATTCATCAAGGTTTTACCAACATCCGTGTCAAGGGTCCGGTAACACAACCTACTACCATGATGAATGGTGATGGAGGATGCAGATGCGAAGGAGGATAACACTTTCTCAGATTTCACCTTAGCGAGGCCAAGCAAATAAAATCTGGATGATCGACCGAGAGACATTTAGCACTCCGCTTCTAATGTTCTCCTTGATGTGCTAGTATAACCCATTCATAGATATGGTTTGATATCTAAAACATCAAGTAAAAGGTCGGACTTCGGAAAGACAAAAAATCATAAGGCACAACTAGGGAGTAAATCCTACGAAATCCCTATGGGGGGGGGGTGGCCAACTTCCTCAAACAAGATACTATATTAATAGGTCTACCGGATGGGTGTGTTGGCCACGACATCCACCTTACCGGTTATCGAGAGACCAATATTATAGTTCTTAGGGAAATGTTCCAACCATCATATCTGCCTGAGATTCAGCTCTGGTTGGTGTTAGGATATTCCAGGCTCATCGAGTCTTAGGAAAAAAAAATGAAAGTTTGCAACACAAATCGACGAGATGACGTTGCGGGATTCTCGGGAGATGAACTACGATAGCAAGCTCCAAAACATGAGCTGGTTCTGCTACAAACATGTGAACACGTTGTCCCAGACAAGCATGACCACGTGGTAGTCTTATAATAAAACACTACCGAGTTCTGGTTGGGAACCATCACCGTGGATAACGAAGTCCTTGCATAAGTCATATGATTAGCTCTTATGAAGGAACTTCTTCTCCTGGAACAAATCAATCAGTGGCTTGGTGTGCTCGGGACACATATGGGATGAAGGTTGCAAGTCTCCAGACCACAGAATACTTCGCACGTGTGCATGACTGATTTGGGATGATTCCAAGGAAACAAAACAATCTTCCTCGAATTCATGGCGGCAACTTGCATCATATGCACATGAATCAGGGAAAGTCACTACTTTCATCCAAACATATGCTTCATGAACGAAACACGAAGAAATGCTTACACAAGTTTCCAACACTAGGTTGATGTTCAACATGAATCATGGGGAGACAAAATGCTGCTGATGGGCTCAACAACAACTCATCGGAATTTCCATATCACTGGATTTCCACCATCATGTGAACACGGTGATAGCATTGGTCAGAACCAAAAGATATAATGGTGTATGCTCGAGGGATCAACCACGAGGAAGACAACATTACGAACATCGTTGGTTCTGACTTGATTTGACGATAGCCCACACTCAAATCAAAGGATTGATAAGACAATAGGTCCAGCAACTGATCACAGGGACCAATCGATGAAGATATCATCTTTCTTCAATACACACTACACAAGAATATCCTTTTGGGACGAACTAAGTCAGGCAAGCTTTTATCTTCCAACTCTCCAAGTTATTGTCTAGCTTAACCAACTAGCTCAGGGATATCTAACACCGATTCTTGGAGAGAAGGTGGTTCACAAGAAACCAACTTGATCACGAGCTCAACATAGCGGTCAGGTGACAACCTGGTAATACTTCCGAGAAGATCTTCGGAAATCACGAACCACCGATATGTTACTAAGCTCGAGAACAATCTTGCTTTTCAGGGCAAGATGATATGATCAAATGAGCGAGGACTTAACAAATCCTATCTCATCAATCGAGGAGTGCACCAGGAAAATGGACTAGGTAGCACAATCAACCTTAGGGTGATGATTCAATAGTCAACTCGCTAAGGATGACGTTATTGTCCATTTAACTACCAAGCAACGGAGTTGCTAGGAGTATTGATTTCACACATCATGATTCACTTGTCGGCACTCCGGCTGCAACAACACGGAACCGAGGAATGAAAAAAAGGATGGCGTGAAGTATCACTATGTCAAGAATTCACAAAAGGTGGTGCAATTCTCATGAAATTCCTGTCATAAAGAAGGTAATACTTCAGGGTAGAGCAGACCAAAAGCTGGATTGTAACTTGATCTGCGGAACACAACTACTTTGACCCAATCCTAGATATGGATGAGGTACTGGAGTTTGTTTCTCCTAGTCATTCGGGACAGAATGGCTTGACGGACCACAAGGGTACTAGGCATCGGTAAACGAATGCATGCGTACCCTTGACTATCAATTGATAGACGAAGGTCAGTATGCAACTAAAGAGAACAACTCAAAGGAACATATAATTTTCTGGGTTGTGGATGCATAGATTAGTATGTCGAACCAAGTTCAACATATTTCTTCCGGATAACCCATGCAGAAAGGTAGAACTGGCAGAGTCACGATTTATGAATGGAGAACTCCTCAAGAATAATCCTGTTGTGATATTCCAGTTCAACGAGGAACTTCTGCCATAAGTAGTTCATGGTTTTTGGAAGAAGAAGATACCACGGACTTCAAGGACTATCGCAAAGGTTACTAATATCCTAAAGGCACTAGCAATTACTATCCACATGAAGTAGGTAGAGTGAATCTCGGGTTCAGAACCCAGGAGTAGAATACCTACTACTAAGTAGCATCACGGGATGCTTCCGAGAATAAAGGCCAGAATCTTCACACTGGAACATAAATCATGGCTAGACTACTAGATGATCCCCTAAGACACCTAGGGTCATAATAATATCTCCAACATATATGTCAAGGTAACGGAGTACCTCAATTCACTGATTAGTGTGGTTAATCTAGCCCATGGGAACATTGAAATGGGAAGAAAGGATTTGCAAATGCTTCAAACTATTTAGAAACCTCGGATGACTCGGACAGCATAACGGCTGTAAATGCTCAGAAAAGATTTGAGACATTCACAAAAAATGGTGGCATAACCACTCAGAAGCACAATATCAAGGTCTCGAGATCAACAATTAACATACGGAAGTAGTAGGAACTGAACTGAGACTTAATCCAACAATCTTATAAGTCTACGGATTAGTAACACGTGATCCTAATAGAAAGAAGAGATAGCCTAGTTCTTAATCCCCGCAGGAAAGATAAGATAACTCAGATCAGAAGGGCATGAGGTATAAGGAGTAAAAAGAGCCTTACGTTCCATCCCACAATCAATTCCCTTATATAACTAAAGAATTTCTAGACTCAACTTCGACCAGTTTGGCTTGGTAATCCTACAGGCAGTCAAGCTCTGATACCAACGCTGTCAGGACCCCGACTCGATGTCACATCGATCTAGCCTGTAGCACCTCATATCACTTTGCGGCCTCACGCACGGTATCCCCACGGGTGTCGCCTTACCTTTGCCCGGGACCGTTTGCTCCTTTTGGCTCACGTATATGATAGTGTCGCTAGCATCCATATGATAAGGAGCCCGGGCTGACATGACTAGTCGTAAACCCAAAGTGGCACAGACTTACAGGGACAGGCATCCATGACCCAGCATCGAACGTGTCGGTCATCAGCGAGTGAATCCAGGCTGTAGCACTGGGCTAGCAGGACTCTGGTGAACCGGGCTGTAGCGGGCTAACAGGACTCTGGTATTCATCGCGTGACATTTCCCCGAAGGGACAGACACAGGAACGAAGAAGGACACATGCCGGCCAGCCTAAGTGTTTCGGAGCAGTAGCAAGCTACCATGGCTCAGTGGAAACACTAGGAGACATTTCCCGGTAAGAGAGGCTACTAAAGATAAACAACTAGATGGTCAGATCCCACACATACCAAGCATTTCAATAACATACACACAATATGCTCGATATGTGCAAATACAACATGGCATCACAACATGACTCTACAAATCAAGTATTTTAATCAATAGGCTCCGAGGAGCGAGATATTACAAACATGGGTCTCATGACCCAACAATCAGAGCATACAAGTCAAAGCACAAGCGGAAGCTATCATGTCTGGGTACAGACATCTATAAATGAAAAAGGCCGAGAAGCCTGACTATCTATCAGATCCTGCCGAGGGCACAAGATCGTAGCTGAGGTAACAAGCTAAACGTCGAAGTACACGTGGAACTACTAGTGAGACTGAAGTCTCTCTGCACAAAACATAAAATAGGCAAACGTGAGTACAAATGTACCCAGCAAGACTTACATCAGAACTAACTACATATGCATCATTATCAACAAGGGGATGGTGGGGTTTAACTGCAGCAAGCCAGCTTTGACTCGGTGGCTATCCTAAACTACGACTGCAAGCGACTCTTTTGAGGTGGCGCACACGAGTCCACATATTCACCATATCAATACACCACTATGGACCCGCTCCCGTCTCCCTACGAGAACGCCATCCATAGCACTCACGCTTATCTTGCGCATTTTAAAGTATCCACTTTCACTTGTCTATGAACTGATATAAGCAACCCAGAAGTCCTTTTCCGCGGACACGGCTATTCGAATAGATGATGTTAACCCTGCAGGGGTGTACTTCTTCATACATGTTTCCACCACTTAGCGTCTGCACACGACATGTGCTCGGCAGACTTCAAGCGAAAGCCGACGTGGGTGTAGACCACGACCTACCTAAACACTCAAGTCTCTAGTCCAGGTTTATCGCCTATTCGGGTTCCATCCATGAGGAGATCCGGCCGGAGTTTCGCTCACAGCCCCAAACGATGTGAGCAGGGTTCCCGAGATACCAAACGGGCATCCGGTACACCGTGCCACGTTCCTACCGCATCACAGCCCACCCCTACGGTCAGCGCTGTCCACGGCCTCCAGTAAGCTACAAACACCAGAAACTACTTGCAACTCCTGGACAGAGGACTAGGGTGAATAAGAAGTCGAGCGGGGTCATATTTCAGGGCCCAATGTATGGTAGTAGCTGAATCATGGATCACAAACACAGAACTCAGTTCCTGAGGACGGCTGCAATGAGACAACCCACCATGTACTCCTACATGGCCTCTCACCGCTACCTTTACCAAATCGTGTTCACACACTTAGCTCACACACAGTAGGACATGTTCACACGCCTCTGATTCATCCCCGATGAATCAGACCTGACTCAACTCTAAGCAGTAGCAGGCATGACAAACAAGCATGAATGAGTAGGCACAACAGGGCTCAAACAATTCCTACTCATACTAGTGGGTTTCATCTATTTACTGTGGAATGACAGGTCATGCAAAGGATAAAGGGGTTCAGCTACCGTAGCAAGTAACAGATGAATCGTTGTTGTCCTAATGCAGTAAAAGAGAGCAGGAGCGAGAGAGTAGGATTGTATCGGAATGAACAAGGGGGTTTTGCTTGCCTGGCACTTCTGAAGATAACATTGAGTCTTCATCAGTGTCAACGATCACATCATCGGTATCATGTCTATCGAGAAGGGACAAATACCGGCAACACAGAAGGGAACACAATCAATGCAATGCACAATATGATGCATGATCATGACATGGCAAAATGAATGTGTTTTGAGCTAATGCAACTAGCAATAGATTAAATGAAGTTGGTTTGAATACAAGATTCAAATTTAAACTCCATATGTGATTATTCAAATGCCATTTAATTGATTTGTGCTAAACAGCAGCTATAAGTTGTTCTAACATGCATGAAAATGGTACAGATGGATTCCTTGAATTTTTCTGATAATTTTTCATATATAAATTATTTAATTTGGAGTTACGGTTGAATTTCTATGATTTATTGAAGTTTTAGCTATTTTCTGGAATTTCAGAATTAAATTAAATCCAGAAAATGAGTTATGACATCAGCACTGCGTCATGCTTGCATCAGCAAGTCAACAGGGCTGCCCCGGGTCAAACCTGACGTGTGGGGGCCACACGTCAGTGACACTGGGGTTAACCCTGGGTCAAACCCGCACTGACCAGGGTTGACTTGGCTCTAGGGCCCACTGTCAGCGGCTGGTGGGGTGGCTAATGGTGGGGATTAGCGCTAAATAAGCCGCCACGTCAGCCTCGCCGGAGTTCGGCCGGCGACGACCAAACCGCGCGGCGGTGCTTCGCCGGAATGGGCTACAGGCGGCGGAAAAGCGCGCGGAGACCACCGGGGCGTAGCCCGTCATCGTCCGCATCCAGTGGAGCATGTGGGATGAGCTGGGGAGGCCGGAGCTCGCCGGAGTGGAGCCCGAGGCGGCGGCCGGAGCTCGGGCGAGGTCGGGGTTGGCGTTCGGGGGCACGGGAGGAGGGGCTGGTGGGCGCTACAGGCTCCTGGGAGCAAACCGAGTGCTATGACGCGCCCAGGCACGAGCTACGGCGTCTGTAGCCACGACGGCGGCATGGCCGGCGGCGGTGAGCTTTCGGGCTCGTGGGGAACGACGCTACAGCACGGGGGCGAGCACAAAGAGTTAGGGGATAAGGTAAGTGGCTCACGGCGAGTCAGACGGTGCAGACGGCGGGGCCGGGGAGGCTCTGGACGCGCCGAATCGGTGGAGTCGATCTCCGGGCACCGGAGGTGAAGACGACGATGCTCCGGTCGACTGCGGCCTCCTCTGGTCGCGTGCGTCGCGTGGGTAGCTTCACGGGGTCAGGGCGGAGCTCAGGGATGCATAGTGGGAGCGAGGGGGTGGCTGTGGCCCCGGTAACGGCGTCGGCGGCAATGGGCTCCGCTCGGGCGCGTGCAGGGAGGGAAGCAGAGGAGGGAACGGGGTCCAGGGGAAGAGAGGGGAGGTGCAGGGGGCGAGGGGAAGTGCGTGGCGTCACCAGAGGGCTCGGGGAGGAAGCAGGAGGTGGCCAGAGCAGGGTGGAGGTGGCGCGCACGGCGGCGTCGCGGTGTCCGCGTCCTTCTGGCGAGGAGGAAGACGACAGGGGAGTAGCGGTGGCGGGCTGGGCCGTGCTGCTGGGCCAGGTGGGCTACCAGGTGAGCGCCAGGTAAGGTTTCTCTCCTCTCTTTTATTTCTATTTTAGTTACTGTTTTCTATTTTCTGTAATTGTGTTTGGATTTATTAAAAATGCCAGAGCATTTCCAAAAATCATGCAACTGACTGTGGCCACTGTTTGGAATATTTCCAACAGTAAACATTTCAGTTTGTGATTATTTGAGCATTTAAAATATTATTAGCAATTAAATGCCCAAATGCAAATACTATATAATTTAATTCAAAAATCCAGGAATAGCCTATAAATATGTTCATCATTTTTGGAAGAGGTTTTCACCTTTAACAGAAATTATGAGCATTTCCAAAGGGCATTCTGGGTTATTGAAAATATTTTTATTGAACCTAGTTAAATTTCATTTGGTGCTAGGGTTTCAACAATCCCCATTTCAAATTTAAATGAAATTTAAACATGGTGCAACACTCTAATGCATGCACTAGGCATTGTCAGAACTAGGGATGTGACACTCTCGCTCCTGCTCTCTTTTACTTCATTAGGACAACAACGACATATTTGTTACTTGCTGCGGTAGCTGAACCCCTTTATCCTCTGCATGACCTGTCATTGCCACAGTAAATAGATGAAACCCACTAGCATGAGTAGGAGTTGTTTGAGCCCTGATGTGCCTACCCATTCATGCTTGTTTGTCATGCCTGCTACTGCTTAGAGTTGAGTCAGGTCTGATTCATCGGGGATGAATCAGAGGCGTGTGAACATGTCCTACTGTGTGTGAGCTAAGTGTGTGAACACGATTTGGTAAAGGTAGCGGTGAGAGGCCATGTAGGAGTACATGGTGGGTTGTCTCATTGCAGCCGTGATCAAGTTGGTTTCTTATGAACCACCTTCTCTCCAAGAATCGGTGTTAGATATCCCTGAGCTAGTTGGTTAAGCTAGACAACAACTTGGAGAGTTGGAAGATAAAAGCTTGTCTGACTTAGTTCGTTCCAAAGGGATATTCTTGTGCAGTGTGTGTTGAAGAAAGATGATATCTTCATCGATTGGTCCTTGTGATCAGTTGCTGGACCTATTGTCTTATCAATCCTTTGATTTGAGTGTGGGCTATCGTCAAATCAAATCAGTACCAACGATGCTCGTAATGTTGTCTTATTCGTGGTTGATCCCTCGAGCATACACCATTACATCTTTGGTCTGACCAATGCTATCACCGTGTTCACTTAACTATGGAATTCCTTTTAAAAGGAAACCCAGATGAATAGTTGTTGAGCCCATTGACAACATCCTTATCTCCTCCATGATTTTGTTGGACAATAAGTTAGTGTTGGAAACTTTTGAAGCATTTGTTCATGCTAGCTCATGAAGCATATGCTCGGATGTGAGAAGTGACTTCCTCTAGTTCATGTGCATTTGATGCAAGTTGCCGCTGTGGACTCGAGAAAGTCAATGTTGCTTCCTCTGGAATCATCGCAAGTCAGTCATGCACACGTGCGAAGTATTCTGTGGTCTGGAGACTTGCAACCTTCATTCCATATGTGTATCCTAGCACACCAAGCCACTGACTGATTTGTTCAAGGAGAAGGAGTATCTTCATAAGAGCTAATCCGGACTTATGAAAGAACTTCGATATCCTCGCTGATGGTTCCCAACCAGAACTCGGTAGTGTTTTATTGTAAGACTACCATGTGGGCATGCTTGTCTGGGACAGCGTGTTCACATGTTTGTAGCAGAACCAGCTAATGTTTTGGAGCTTGCTATCGTAGTTCATCTCCCGAGAATCCCGCAACGTCATCTCGTCGATTTGTGTTGCAAACTTTCATTTTTCTTCCTAGACTCGATGAGTCTGGAATATCCTGACACCAACCAGATCCGAATCTCAGGCAGATATGATGGTTTGGAACTTTTCCCAAGAACTATAATATCGGTCCCTCGAAAACCCGTAAAGTGGATGTCGTGGCCAACACACCCAGCCGGAAGACCTGTTATTATAATATCTTGATTGAGGAAGTTGGCCACCTCCCCATAGGGATTTCGTAGGATTTACTCCCTAGTTGCCCCTATGGATTTTGAGATCCCGAAGTCCGACCTTTTTACTTGATGTTCTAGATATCAAACCATATCTATGAATGGGTTACGCTAACACATCAAGGAGAACATTAGAAGCGGAGTGCTAAATGTCTCTCGGTCGATCGTCCAGATTTTGTTCCTTGGCTCGCTAAGGTGAAATCTGAGAAAGTGTTATCCTCCTTTGCATCTGCATCGTCCATCGCTATTCATCATGGTAGTAAGTTGTGTTGCCAGAATCCTTGACACGGATATTGGTGAAACCTTGATGATTATGGAAATGCTCAAGTTCTTGAGAGCACGCACAAGCATTAGGTGTTACCATCGGCACTAGCTAGGTTTGCTCTCAACTTCCTCGGTTATGCTATAACTTCTCAACAGTGGATTCACTCTCTATTGTTGGGTTCTCCCCAGTTACTAGAATCATTCCCATCATTTGCATTTTGTTCCCAGCTTGCACCGCCAATGTGCCATTCTACCATGGGTCTCTTCCATTTCCGGTGATAATCAAATTCATCCATTGCGTTGTCTTCAACAAGGTAATCCACATCATCCAAGTCTGAGTATGCCATTCTACTGACCCCCTCCAAACGATCGCTTGAGAATTGCCTTAGGCTGGTATAAAGGTTTTCAATGATCTCTGAATCAAAGGTAATTCTTTTTGCCACTTAAGGAAATAATCTACGAATCACCCTCCTCCAGGATGTTTCGTCGTGGTATCATAGCAACTCAACTCCTTGCTACGTTGACAATCGATTACCACCTTCTTAAGCGTGAAATTGTGGTCTACCTAGTGAACCTTCGTCATCTGCTTCACTCCATTCCTATGGATGTGTGCTCGTGTCTCAACCCGAGAGATGGTCCTATGTCTCGTTCCGTGAGTTGTTCGATCTTCGAGAAGATCGACCCTTCTAGAGTCTCCTTCTTCCCTCCATGTCATGTTGACAGGATTTCTCAGAGCAAGACTTCAAGACAATGACGGTGAATGAATCAACGTTCAACTGAAGTGCACCCTGGATCGTGAAGATTATACTAGTTGCGTTTACCCTTCACCTTACCCTACGCTTGAATCTCGAGACGAGATTCTTGTTTAGTGGGGGTGAGTTGTCACATCCCTAGCTGCTGGTAGTGCTCTAGGCTAGCTTCATGTGTGCATCATGTCTATATTTTCGAAACTTGAACTGAGGAATTTTGGAAGCCTCAAAATCTTAAATAAAAGAGGGGCAAAAACCCTAGAAATCTCATTCATTGCTCCAAAATGCTCTTCTTAAATGTTTGATAATTTTTGGTAAGGGTTCTGGTCCCAACCAAAATATTGAACATTTTTAAGGAATTATTTTTGGGACTTTGGATTTAATTCATTAGCTATTTGAATTTGAATTATATTCATATAATTAGAATATAATTTCAAATACCCCTGAAATATTTTATAAGCTTTTGGAAGAGTCCATCTAGCAATATAAAATATTCAGAGGAGTTTTTGGCATTGTTTGAATTATTTTAAATTCAAAATAGTGGCAAAATAAATTAAATAAAACAAAACAGAAATAAAAGACAGAGGAGAGAAACCTTACCTGGACTTACCTCTGCAGCCCACCAGGCCCACCTGGCCAGCCCAGCCCATCTCCACCCCCCC
>NC_041380.1:201084504-201109458 GCF_002162155.2 Triticum dicoccoides
CGCCGCCGCGCGCGCCACCTCCTGCTTCCCCTGGCCACCTCCTGCTTCCTCCCCGAGCCCTCTAACGACGCCACGGAGTCGTTCCCGACCGCTATCCCTCTCTCTGCTCGCTCTGGCTCTCTCCCTCTCTCGATTTGGAGCACCACCGAGAGCCACCGGAGGGCGCCGCCGTCGCATCCATAGCCACCGGCCACCCCTCGCCCTTCCGATGAGCTCAGGAGCTCCGTCCCGACCCCATGAAGATCCACCACGACGCATGCGACGCCGGGTGCCCTGTAGCCACGCCATCACCGCCATCTTCATCGCCACGGCCGGCAATCGCCGCCGTTCGATTCGCCGCCGACAGGACGTCCCCGAGCCCACTTAGCGTCTCGTCCGACTCCCCGTGAGCTCCTCTTCTCTTCCCCTCACTCCCCGCACTTGATTTCGTCCCCTAGCTCCATCTTCCACCACGGCCGAAGCTCGCCGTCGCCTTGCCTCGTCGCCGTCGTGGCCAGAGCCACTGGAGCTCCCACCTGAGTGCACCATCGTGCTCAGAACGTCTCCACGAGCCCGTTGCCTGCCGCAGCTCGCCCTCTCGTGCCCCCTGGTGGTCGCCCGTGTCTCACCCGAGCTCCGGCGGCCGCAACCGAGCTCGCCGCCGTCGACTCCGGCCACCCCAGGCCCGGAGACCACGACCATCCGACGCGCCATCGCGCCAGCTCTCCATAGAGCCAAAGGGCGCACCGAACGGTGCAGTATAGACGAAACCCGAGCCACCCCGGTGCGTCTCCACCGCGTTTTGGGTCGTCGCCGGCGAAACTCCGGCGACTGCTGACGTGGCACGCTTAATTAGTATTAATGACCCAACTATTTAAACCCACAGCCACTGACAGTGGGCCCCACACCTGGTCAAACCCCAGTCAGCGCTGGGTTTGACCGGGATTAGGTCCTGTGTCACTGACGTGTGGCCCCCACACGTCAGGTTTGACCCGAGCCAGTCCAGTTGACTCTGCTGACGTCATAGTGACGTGGTGCTGACGCCATAATTCATTTCTGGATTTATTATTATTCAGAAAATTCCAGAAATTTGTATAAACTTCTAAAAATCATAGAAATTCAACCGTAGCTCCAAATTAAATATTTTATATATGAAAAATTATCAGAAAAATTCAAGGAATCCATCTGTACCATTTTCATGCATGTTAGAACAACTTATAGCTGCTGTTTAGCACAAATCAATTAAATGGCATTTGAATAATCACATATGGGGTTTGAATTTGAATCTTGTATTCAAACCAACTTCATTTAATCTGTTGCTAGTTGCCTTAGCTCAAAACACATTCATTTTGCCATGTCATGATCATGCATCATATTGTGCATTGCATTGATTGTGTTTCCTTCTGTGTTGCCGGTATTTGTCCCCTCTCGTTAGACGTGATACCGATGATGTGATCGTTGACACTGATGAATACTCAATGTTATCTTCAGAAGTGCTAGGCAAGCAAAACCCCCTTGTTCATTCCGATAAAATCCCACTCTCTCGCTCCTGCTCTCTTTTACTGCATTAGGACAAGATCGATTCATCTGTTACTTGCTGCTGTAGTTGAACCCCTTTATCCTCTGCATGACCTGTCATTCCACAGTAATTAGATGAAACCCACTAGCATGAGTAGGAGTTGTTTGAGCCCTGTTGTGCCTACTCATTCATGTTTGTTTGTCATGCCTGCTACTGCTTAGAGTTGAGTCAGGTCTGATTCATCGGGGATGAATCAGAGGCGTGTGAACATGTCCTACTGTGTGTGAGCTAAGTGTGTGAACACGATTTGGTAAAGGTAGCGGTGAGAGGCCATGTAGGAGTACATGGTGGGTTGTCTCATTGCAGCCGTCCTCAGGAACTGAGTTCGGTGTTTGTGATCCATGATTCAGCTACTACCACGCATTGGGCCCGGAACCAATGGACCCTCTCGGCTTCTTAATCACCCTTGTGCTCTGTCCAGGAGTTGCAAGTAGTTTCTAGTGTTTGTAGTATGCTGGAGGCCGTGCGCAGCGCTGACCGTAGGGGTGGGCTGTGATGCGGTAGGCACGTGGCCGGGTAAACCGGGCGCCCGTTTGGTGTCACGGAACCCTGTTCACATCGTTTGGGGCTGTGAGCGAAACTCCGGACGGATCTCCTCATGGATGGAACCCGAATAGGCGATAAACCTGGACTAGAGACTTGAGTGTTTAGGCAGGCCGTGGCCGACACCCACGTTGGGCTTCCGCTTGAAGGTTGCCGAGTACATGTCGTGTAAACGGCGGTAAGTGGTGAGAGCGTGTGTGAAGAAGTACACCCCTGCAGGGTTAATATGATCTATTCGAATAGCCGTGTCCGCGGAAAAGGACTTCTGGGTTGCTTATATCAGTTCATAGACAAGTGAAAGTGGATAATCTAAAATACGCAAGATAAGCGTGAGTGCTATGGATGGCGTTCTCGTAGGGAGCCGGGAGCGGATCCATAGTGGTGTATTGATATGGTGAATATGTGGACTCGTGTGCGCCACCTCAAAAGAGTTACATTGCAGTCGTAGTTCAGGATAGCCACCGAGTCAAAGCTGGCTTGCTGCAGTTAAACCCCACCATCCCCTTTGTTGATAATGATGCATATGTAGTTAGTTCTGATGTAAGTCTTGCTGGGTACATTTGTACTCACGTTTGCCTATTTTATGTTTTTGCAGAGAGACTTCGGTCTCACTAGTAGTTTCGCGTGGACTTCGACGTTTAGCTTGTTACCTCAGCTACGATCTTGTGCCCCGGCAGGATCTGGTAGATAGTCAGGCTTCTCAGCCTTTTCCAGTTATAGGTGTCTGTACCCAGACATGATAGCTTCCGCTTGTGCTTTGACTTGTATGCTCTGATTGTTGGGTCATGAGACCCATGTTTGTAATATCTCGCTCCTCGGAGCCTATTGAATAAATTACTTGAGTCGTAGAGTCATGTTGTGATGCCATGTTGTATTTGCACATATCGAGCATATTGTGTGTATGCTATTGAAATGCTTGGTATGTGTGGGATCTGACCATCTAGTTGTTTATCTTTAGTAGCCTCTCTTACCGGGAAATGTCTCCTAGTGTTTCCACCGAGCCATGGTAGCTTGCTACTGCTCCGGAACACTTAGGCTGGCCGGCATGTGTCCTTCTTCGTTCCTGTGTCTGTCCCTTCGGGGAAATGTCTCGCGATGAATATCGGAGTCCTGTTAGCCCGCTACAGCCCGGTTCACCGGAGTCCTGCTAGCCCAGTGCTACAGCCTGGATTCACCCGCTGATGACCGACACGTTCGATGCTGGGTCATGGATGCCTGTCCCTGTAAGTCTGTGCCACTTTGGGTTTACGACTAGCCATGTCAGCCCGGGCTCCTTATCATATGGATGCTAGCGACACTGTCATATACGTGTGCCAAAAGACGCAAACGGTCCCGGGCAAAGGTAAGGCGACACCCGTGGGAATACCGAGCGTGAGGCCGCAAAGTGATATGAGGTGTTACATGCTAGATTGATGTGGCATTGGGTCGGGGTCCTGACATGCCTCTTGGGCATATTTCCTTGACCCCCTGCCTCGTGGGCCCCCTGGTGCTCCAGCGACCTCAACTCCAACTCTATATATTCACGTTCAGGGAGAAAATTCAGGGAGAAGGGTTCATCGCGTTTTACGATACAAAGCCGCCGCCAAGCCCTAATCTCTCTCGGGAGGGCTGACCTGGAGTCCGTTCGGGGATCCGGAGAGGGGAATCCGTCGCCATTGTCATCATCAACCTTCCTCCATCACCAATTTCATGATGCTCACCTGCATGCGTGAGTAATTCCATCGTAGGCTTGCTGGACAGTGATGGGTTGGATGAGATTTATCATGTAACCGAGTTAGTTTTGCTAGGGTTTGATCCCTAGTATCCATTATGTTCTAAGATTGATGTTGCTATGACTTTGCTATGCTTAATGCTTGTTACTAGGGCCCGAGTGCCATGATTTCAGATCTGAACCTATTATGTTTTCATGAATATATGTGAGTTCTTGATCCTATCTTGCAAGTCTATAGTCACCTATTATGTGTTATGATCCATTAACCCCGAAGTACCAATAATCGGGATATTTACCGGTGATGACCGTAGTTTGAGGAGTTCATGTATTCACTAAGTGTTAATGCTTTGGTCCGGTACTCTATTAAGAGGAGGCCTTAATATCCCACAATTTCCAATAGTATCCCGCTGCCACGGGAGGGTAGGACAGAAGATGTCATGCATGTTCTTTTCCATAAGCACGTATGACTATATTCGGAATACATGCCTACATTACATCGATGAACTAGAGCTAGTTCTGTGTCACCCTATGTTATAACTATTGCATGAGGAATCGCATCCGACATAATTATCCATCACTAATCCATTGCCTACGAGCTTTTCACATATTGATCTTTGCTTAGTTACTTTTCCATTGCCACTGTTACAATCACTACAAAACTGCTACTGTTACTTTTGCCACAATTACTGTTACTTCCATACTACTTTGCTACTAAATACTTTGCTGTAGATATTAAGTTTTCTAGGTATGGTTGAATTGACAACTCAGCTGCTAATACTTGAGAATATTCTTTGGCTCCCCTTTTGTCGAATCAATAAATTTGGGTTGAATACCCTACCCTCGAAAACTGTTACGATCCCCTATACTTGTGGGTTATCACATACCTACGGAAATGATTTATGGGATTCACCATGTGGGATGTACATAGCTATGGAAATGATTTCTGGGATTCACCGTGTGAGATGTACATACCTACGGAAATGATTTCTGGGATTCACCGTGTGGGATGTACATACCTACGGAAATGATTGGGTTTCCATGCCTCGCCCAATCGCACACGGCCCCAGCCTGGGTCCCACGAGGGCCTATCCCTGATGATTTATAGGTCATGTGGGAAGGACCCCCTATCGCCCACACTCACTTGGCGACCGTTCCAAATGCCGTCGCGGAAAGGGGTTTTAAACGGTTTATTAAGGAGCCCGCTATAATAGTGTACACCACCCAGGCCAACCCATTCTTCCTCCCGTGCCCTCCATCCACCACCATGGTTGGAGCCATGTCGTCGGCCTCCTCCTAAATTCGCACCCACCACTCCTCCTCCTCCCCTATAGACCGCACAAGAGCACATCCACCATCACCGTGAGCCCCTCCCGCGCTTCTTTCTCTCCTTCCCGTGGTCGTGCCATCGAGCTCCATCACCACCGCCGGCCTCGCCGCCATAGCCGATGGAGCGCTCGCGTCCGACCACCCCTGCAATTGTGGCGCACCTCGGCAGGTGTGGCACGCTCTCCCGAGCACGCTGGTGTGCGAGTTGCCGATGGAGGTGGCCGGTGCCGCCGGGGAGAGCGCCGGCGCCGCCTAGCCTTGCCGCCTCTGTCTCCTGTCGTGCCGCGCGGGAGGTTGAAGGCGACCTGCCGCTGGGCCCCGCGTGTCAGCGACCCAGCGGGCGGGCCTGCCCGTTTAAGTGGAGACGGCTTTGGCCGTAACCGCCTCCCCCGCGCGAAGGCGTGTTTTCGAGAAGCCGCCTCCGATGTGGCCCCCTATGCGCGTGTGGCCGAGCCGCTGGGCCGGCCAAGTGGCGGCCTGCCACTAAACCTCTCCTAGTATGCGCTACCGCCACCCAGATCCGGCCCATTTCTGTAAATCCTTTATCTTTTTCCTTTTCCATAGACTTGCAAAATCCATAGAATATTCAAATGAACACCAAATTTGGTGATTCAAATTCCTAGTGACTCGTTGATTACCGTGGTGCATCCTTCACATTTTTTCCAGAAAAGTTTCCTTCGCACATAACTAATTAAAACCTACTTTTCATTTCTGAGCCAAACGTTGGAAAATCTGAGAGCGCTCAAATTTGATACAAATGCCATGATTCAATTTTGAAGGTAGATATAAGTTCATAACTTAGATTATGAACATTTTTCTTAATACTTTCTGTGCCACACAAAATAATGAGACATTTCTTCATATTTGTCAACCTTGTAAATTCATAGGGAAATCATTTGAACTCCAAATCCAGTGAAACCAAATCCTAGATGTTTCTAAAATCATGCCTAGTGCAATGAGTGCCTTTTCTCATTTTTCAAAATAATATTTCTGTACACTTCTTGCAAATCCATTAATCCCTTGATTCCATCAAATTGAAATGTTCAGAAATATCCACTAATCCAGTTCCAATGAAACCACTCTGGTTATTTTTCATATAACCAGAGAAGTCCTAGAAAAGTCAATTCCATATTTTTAGAGAACTTTTATTTTTGTCTTGTTGTGTTTCTTATTGTGATTGTTTCCAACATTAGTTGACGAAGTAGATGATACTCGTTGATTACCGTCCCAACCAAACATGTGCAACCACTCTACCCCTTTTGGGACGGGGCATTATTCATTACCTAGGCCAATACTAGCATGGTGCCCACATTACTAGTGACGGGGGTGACATGAGGTCACTCTCGGGACATGGTCGTGCTCGGATAGGCGGCCATGACTGTTTTCACAAGGCACTGGACACAAGTTGGTCCCTTCGTGTATGTGTGATAATGTGAAAGGGTGGAGTCCCATGATCTTTTGCTTATACACGAGGGTCATGGACCAACGAGTGGACCCTATATTAGTGTCATCTAGGGAAAGATAATGATCGAGTGCTTCTCCCGAGTACTTGAGGTACTACGGGGTCATGGATGTCATGAAAGCTTTCCGGATCTTGTCGGTAAAGTGTGCAACCTCTGCAGAGTGTCAAACTATTCGAATAGCTGTGTCCACGGTAATGGACAGTTGGGTGGTGCTACATAAACTATGTCCAGAAATTTTATGAACTTGGTACATGTGTGTGTGTGTGTGTGTGTGTGTGTGTGTGTGATTGAGAACCACTGGAGTCAAGGCAATTGACTTGACATGTGGAATGAGCTAGCAGTGATCCAAACTCTATTACGTTCATATCTGTAACATGTTCCCATGGTTACTAGAATTCATTGATGCATATTTTTTTACAAGATGATAGGTCATTCCAACTAGCTTGATGCTACTTGTTGTTACACCATGCATTGTTAGTTTGATCCCAAACATGGGTTTCTTGTGGGTACATTCAAAGTACTCATTGGCTTGTCACTGGTTATTTTATTGGCCAGGCATGAAAGAACAGGATAATATGAACACTACCTTGGTGGGGAGCATGCGACCTAGGACGCTTCCCAGTCAGAATACCTGTAGGGTTAAAGCATATGGCATGGGTCCAAGTTATCATAGAAGATTTCCGCTGTGATGTTATACTCAAGACTTGACTATAGTGGTCATAATTTATGTAAGACGGTATGTATGAATGTAAGACTATTGTTATTCAGCTTCTATGTGATCAGTGAGCATTGATCTCTGGGTTCACTGTACACGTGCATTCGATGATCACGACTAATGAGTCGGGGTCTCCACAGAGCCGATATCAGAGCCATCCTGACTGTAGGAAGCCTTAGTTAGCATGGTTGTTAGTTAGGGTAAAAATATTTTCAAAACTCTCACTATTTTCAAAACTATCTCTTCTTTTCTGAGTTTTTCCAAACACACCACACCTAAGATTGTTTTCTCCTTATTAACCCCTCCCCTTCAAAACTTTTTTAAATGGCCTCTAAAAAGACCTCCCGACCATCGAATTTCCCCATGCTCTTCTAGGGTAGCCTCTATAAGTGCAAGCTCACCGAGCCCCACTCTCACCTACCATGAGCACTGGATCGATGACACCAAGACAGAGTACCATATGGAATTAGTCGTGAAGGCAAATGACTCCCCGATAAGTTCGTTCTTCAAGTGGCTCGAAGGACAACACTGGTTCTTGCCATCAAGGCATCAACACCGATTGACAGTAAGGGATTACCGTAGGTTCTTCACCACGCCACCGACAAAGCAACACCATGTTTAGACGATCCTCCAATCTCTCCCCCCACTTCCCCAAGTGACAAGAAGCTCAGACGGATGACGATGACGAGGAAGTCCCAAAAGAGCTAGAATACGCGGCCGAGCATTCCACCCATAGGCACCGTACGAGACTAGGGTATGCTAGTCCGTAACCCCTAGGGTAGGATAGGTCATGTAACCCCCATGCGAAGTCAAGTCCTTGTGATGGCTTAGAGGGAATCATGCTGTGATGTGTTTTCTTTTGAATTCTTTTTTATAGAACTCGTACTTTCCATCTTGAGACTTGAGTATGACTACATCACATATTTGGTTTTTAACAATGTGTTTGGCCCTTGCTTAAATTAAACTTGCATAGTGCCAACCCCCTTACTAGGCACCTCCCCATCCACCTTGTTTTCCATTTCATGCGCCCAAGCTTGAGCCCTTAACCACCCCGCAAGGATGTCGGTTGTGACTACACTAACATCACTAACTGACAAGGAACCAGAACTTCTACCGAGGAATAAGTCAGCCAGGACTAGGCCTAGAGTCAAGCTCCACCATCACCTCTTCTAGGTGAATGCGATCATAACGGAGCTTCCCCGAGACTCTAAGAGGAGCACCAAGCCAACACTACAGTCCTCCAAGATGACTGCTCAAGATGTTTCAACAGCTCGCAGCAAGCAAGAAGATGATGAGGATCGTTACATCTGGCAGAGTTCAAGGGGTGTGCATCTCCAGCATTCAATAAGGCTACTTACCCTAGGCCTGAGTAGCTCCTTGCAGACCCCGTTTTCTTAAGATCATGAGGTTGCACATGGTCTTAGGAATGAGTTGGCTCGTCAAGCACCACGGCTCACTAGGCAGGGCCAACCATACTAACACCCTGACCTATGACTAAGTACTCGAAGTTAAGTTCACTTCCAACCACCTCCCCTGCTCAGGCCCAAGACAACGGTCTGGCAGAAGTTGATTTGGAACAAGTACCAATAGTATGCGAGTACCCCGATGCCTTTCCCGATGCGTTACTGGGAATACCTCCTATCCGTGACATCGAGTTCATTTTGAGCTCATGCCCGGAGCAGGCCCCATCTGTAAGAAGCCTTACATAATGGGATCGGAGGAAACGATAGAGTAGGAGAAGAAACTGGTCGAGCAGTTGAGGAAAGGATTTATCTGCCCTAGTGCCTCACTTTACGGATCACTTGTTCTTTTTGTTGAAAAGAGGGATGGTGCCATCCGATTATGTGTTGCCTATCATTCCCTTAATGAAGTCACAATCAAGAACAAGTATTCCCTCCCTAAGTTGAAGACCTGTTTGATCAGCTCAATGAAGCCAAGGTGTTTCCCAAGATCGATCCTAGGTCTGGGTACTATAGCAGACATCAAGATATTTCGAAACGGCTTTGTAACTCAATATGATCTCTGCGAGGACACGAACATGTCACTAGACTAACCAATTTTCGTGCCTACTTCATGTGCCTCATGAACAAAGTTTTCATGGAGTACTTGGACAAGTTGTTGTCACCTTCATTGACGACATACTCATGTTTTCCAAGTATGAAGAAGAGCATGAGCAACACCTGAGGATGGTCCTCGACAAGCTTTGAGAGCACCAACTGTATGCCAAATTTAGCAAGTGTGAGTCTTAGCTACACAAAATTGGATTCTTGGGCCATATCCTGACCAAGGAATGGTTATCAAAAGACCCTGCCAAGATCGAGGCTATGACCTAGTGGCAACCCCCAACCACCATCAAGGAAGTTAGAAGCTTCCTCAAACTTGCGTAATTTTACTGCAAGCTCGTCGAAGGATTCTCTAGTATTCCCCGATCGATGACTCGGCTCTTTAAGAAGAACAAGAAATTTTATTGGACGAGGGCTTCGAAGATCTCAAGAAGAGATAGACCACTACCCCAGTTCTGACCACACCTAATATTCACAAGGAATTTCTGATATATTGTGATGCCTCATGAACCGGACAGGGAAGTGTCCTGATGCAAGAGGGCAGAGTCGTAGCTTACCATTCAAGGCAACTACGACCTCATGAAGAGAACTATGCTACTCATGACCTTGAGTTAGGAGGAGTGGTTCATGCCCTGAAGACATGGCGACATTACCTCCTAGGGAAGTGGTGTGAGGTATACACAGATCACAAGGGACTGAAGCATATCTTCACTTAGAAAGAATTAAACATGAGGCAGAGAAGATGGCTGGAGTTAATCGAGGATTATGACCTCAACATTCAATACCACCCCTGGAAGGCTAACGTGGTAGCATATGCCTTAAGCAGAAAAGGCTCGCCGCATGACTGTCACAATACAACCAACCTTGTCTGAAGGACTGGAACAACCTGAGCTAGTGTTGGTTACGTATGGATACCTAATCAACCAGGAAGTCAAGCCTGCCCTAATGGACGATGTCAAGGAAAATGCACAAAAGACACGAGAGCCTCGAAGTCTACAAGACAAAGGCAAAACAAGACGAGACCCTAGGAACAGAAGGAGTTGCGTGGTTAAAGACTCGCATTTGCATGTCTAACAAGATGGATCTAAAGGATTTGATCCCGTGAGAAGCCCATGAGACCCGTGCTCCCCTCATCCCGGAGGAACCAGGAAAAATCAAGACCTAAAGGAAAGCTCGCGCCAACTTTCACAGGCCCCTTCGATACCATCGCGAGGCGTGGAGAAGTCGCTTGTCAGCTAAAGATGCCACTATACTTATTCGTTAAACACAATGTTTTCTACATGTCACGAGCTTGGTAATACCTTCAAGTTCCTAACTAAACCTCCCTACAAATACATTGATCACCTAGCCATCGGCCTCCATCCTGACATGACCTACGCGAGAGATCCATTTGCAACCTGGGTTAAGTGGAATGTTATACACAAAGCCACACCATCAAGTAATTCAAGGTTCAATGGAGCATCACACGGAAGCTGAAGCAGTATGAGGACGTGAAGACTACCCCGGATCTAAGTTTCCATTCCTTTCCGTGCCTAGTTTGGGAATCTCGGGGTCGAGATTCTTGTAAGGGGGGGGGGGGTAGGTCTGTCACACCGTGATTTTCATACCACATCATTTTAGTTAATTAATCATGAAAAGTTTGGGCCAACAAAAACTTTTGTGTTGATTTGCCTTCGATTTGGATTTTTGTTTTTGCTGTATTCAAGTGCTCTAGAAAAATCAAATAAACCCTCTAACTCCTATACTTCACCTCCTTTATCCAAAACTTTACCCAATGATAATGCCATGTGTATAGGACATAATGGGATTTTATTACAAAAATAATTTGGCCAAAAAGTATTTTCTAAATTAGGTTTTCCAAAAACTCCTGAATTGAGACTTGAACTACAAGTACTTAATTTAGGCTATGAAAAATCTTTGAAAAAATATATTTGACTCTTATTAGATATAGGACTCCCATAAACCACAAAGTATTATTTTAAAAGTTGTCTTACTATTTTATTTAATGGCATTTTCTTAAGGCCAGAAATGGTCTTTAATAGGTTAAAATTATTTTAATGTTTCAAAATTATTTTAAAAAATTTAGGGAAGCTCAGTGGACATATATTATCCATATATAAGAGTTTCAACACATGGTCATGTTCAAATTATTGGTTAAATCCCTCAAAAACCCTTTTTGGACATTTCAAGCTTTTGAAATATTTACAAACAAAATATTCTCCATTAAATCCCAGAAAATTCTACCATGTTACCAATGAAATATTTGATGACCTAGACAATTCTCATGTCTTGGAGAACAAGATAACCCCATGAAACCCTCTGAAAAACATTTATGTCCTTTTCCAAGTTTGAACAACTTTGCACTACCAAACATGTACAAATGATCTAAAAATTTGTACACATTCTCAGATGGCCTAATCATTCACCTACGCCAAGTGGAACAAGTTGGAGAATAGGATAACTTGATAAAAGTGCCTCAAAACCCTTTTTGTCCAGAACCAAATTCGAACAACTCTACATTGTCAGCTATCTCCATTTGACCCCAGTTTTTGTGAGAATTGTGTAATCCCCAAATGATGACACTACACCAAGTGGTGCATCATGGATAACAAGATAACATGATCAAACCTAGCCAAAACTGTTTCTGCCCATTTCTAGGGTTTACAAAAGTTGCATTGGCTACTACCAATCACTCCTGTTAAGTATCATGACCAGGGATGTCCATTTACTTGCCCAAACCTACATCAAACACCTTCTGGTAGAAACTTAAAATGCATATTTTGGCCATTTCCACTAATCTCCTTGAGCCCAAATTTTTCACACAACATGTTATAATCACCCTCTACCTCCTGCATCTTTCCCAGCGCGAGTGGCAATGATGAAGGGGAGCAGAACCCCTTTTTTCTTCCCTAGACAGTGAGATTTCCCCTCTCTCTCTCAGCCCCTCTCTCTCCCCTCAGCTTTTCAGGGCATCCAAGGCTCCCCACCGCCTTTGCCCACACCCCCTCCTAGAGCGCCTGGCAGGGCATTCGACCATTGACACCGCATCCCCCGACTGCCTTGGGCCTCCACCTCACGTCGATCGAGGTGCCTCGACATCCGCAACACGACATCGTGCTGTCCCACTCATCTCTCCCTCTCTCACCTCCTGCGGCACGTGCCCAGAGCTGCCCAGCTCGCCCAATGCTCGCGTAGCTCCTGTGGCCGCATGTAGCTCGCCCCCCTCCTCCTCTGTCTACCTAGCGCCCCACTCGACTCCCACGAACGCCGTAGACAGCCCTCACTCTCTCTCCTGGCTGCCCGAGCCATTTCCGTGACCACCCATGCAACGCGTCCATGGTGAGCCACGAGTCGGCTAATTAAGGCCATTCCAGGCCCTTCTCGCTGCTCCATTTGCTCCCTCTCTCTCCCGTACACCACCCAGGCCAACCCATTCTTCCTCCCGTGCCCTCCATCCACCACCATGGCCAGAGCCATGCTGTCGGCCTCTGCCTAAATTCACACCCACCACTCCTCCTCCTCCCCTCTAGACCGCACCAGAGCACCTCCACCAGCACCGAGGAGCCCCTCCCACACTTCTTTTTGTCCTCCCCGTGGCCGTGCCATCGAGCTCCATCACCACCGCCAGCCTCGCCGCCACGGCCGATGGAGCACTCGCGTCCGACTGCCCCTACGATCGTGGTGCACCTTGGCAGGTGCGGCACGCTCTCCCAAGCACACTGGTGTGTTGGTCGCCGATGGAGGTGGCAGGTGCCGCCAGGGAGAGCGCCGGTGCTGCTCGGCCCTACCCCCTCTGTCTCCCATCATGCCACGCGGGAGGTTGAAGGTGACTCGCCGCTAGGCCCCAAGCGTCAGCGACCCAGTGGGCGGGCCCGCCCGTTTAAGTGGAGACAGCTTCGGCCATAACTGCCTCCCGCACGCGAAGGAGTATTTTAAAGAAGCCGCCTCTGACATGCCCCCCTACGCGCGTGCGGCCGAGCCGCTGGGCCGGACCAGTGGCGGCCTGCCACTAAACCTCGCCTAGTGCGCACTACCGCCACCGAGATCCGGCCCATTTAGGTAAATTCTTTATCTTTTTCTTTTTTTCATAGACTTGTAAATTCCATAGAATATTCAAATGAACACTAAATTTGGTGATTCAAATTCCTAGTGACTCCATAAATCCTGATCTAGCTCATGGTGCATCCTTCACATTTTTTCCAGAAAAGTTTCCTTCACGCATTACTAATTAAACCCTACTTTTCATTTCAGAGCCAAACTTTGGAAAATCCCAGAGGGCTCAAATATGATACAAATGCCATGATCCGAATTTGAAGGTACATCTAAGTTCATAACCTAGACTATGAACATTTTTCTTAATACTTTTTGTGTGACACAAAATAATGAGCCATTTCTTCATATTTGTCAACCTTGCAAATTCATAGGGAAATCATTTGAACTCCAAATCCAGTGAAACCAAATCCTAGATGTTTCTAAAATCATGCCTAGTGCAATGAGTTCCTTTTCTCATTTTTCAAAATAAAGTTTCTGTACACTTCTTGCAAATCCATTAATCCCTTGATTCCATCAGATTGAAATGTTCAGAAATATCCACTAATCCAATTCCAATGAAACCACTCTGGTTATTTTTCATATAACCAAAGAAGTCCTAGAAAAGTCAACTTCATATTTTTAGAACACTTTTATTTTTTTCTTATTGTGTTGCTTATTGTGATTGTTTCCGACATTAGTTGACGAAGTAGACGGTACTCGGAGATGGACCAGAAGGATTGAAGACTTTGCTGGGCCAGGCAAGCAGCCCTTTGACAATGACACCCCTCTTATTCATCGGCACCCTCTTTCCGATTGCATGATAATAAAAAGTGATGGTGATGAACTTGTTATGAACCACTAAATGATGCATGCCTATACTCATAGCTCTACCTTGTGCATGGAGGAACTATGTCAAAATATTAATCGTTGATGCATAATGATGCATGTATGCCATGATCACCTCGTGGTTGCATTCTTTCGAAAACCCCATTGGGTGCCCCTAATGCCCATGGGTGATGATGAACTAAGGTCACCACTTGAGGAGGAAGTGGTGTACCAGGGAAAGCATTTTTTGTTTGAGAGTAAAATGATGGATTAGATTTAGGTGTGATTACCGTCCCAACCAAACATGTGCAACCACTCTACCCCTTATGGGATGGGGCATTATTCATTACCTAGGCCGATACTAGCATGGTGCCAACATTACTAGTGACGGGGGTGACATGAGGTCATTCTCAGGATGGGGTCGTGCTCGGATAGGCGGGCATGACTGTTTTCACAGGGCACCGGACACACCATTGGTCCCTTCGTGTATGCGTGATAATGTGAAAGGGCAGAGTCAGACAATCTTTTTCTTATACATGAGTGTCGTGTACCAACGAGTGGACCCTATGTTAGTGTCGTCTAAGGAAAGATAATTATCGAGTGCTTCTCCCGAGTACTTGAGGTATTGCATGATTGTGGATGACACGAAAGATTCACGGATCTTCTGGGTAAAGTGCGCAACCTTTGCAGAGTGTCAAACTATTCGAATAGTCGTGTCCATGGTAATGGACAGTTGGGTGGTGCTACGTAAACTATGTCCAAAAAATTTATGAACTTGGTACATGTGTGTGTGGTTTTGAGAACCATTGGAGTCAAGGAGATTGACTTGACATGTGGAACGAGCTAGCATTGATCCAAATGCCATTACGTTGATATTTGTAACATGTTCCCATGGTTACTATAATTCATTGATGCATATTTTACAAGATGATAGGTCATTCCAACTAGCTTGATGCTATGTTGCCTACTTGTTGTTACACCATGCTTTGTTACTTTGATCCAAAACATGGGTTTATTGCGAGTACATTCAAAGTACACATTGGCTTGCCACTAGTTATTTTATTGGCCAGGCACGAAAGAACAGGATAATATGAAGACTACCTTGGTAGCAAGCATGCGAGGTAGGATGCTTCCTAGTCAGAATGCCTGTAGGCTTAAGGCAGATGGCATGGGTCCAACTTATCGACGAAGATTTCTGATGCGATGTTATACTCAAGACTTGACTATAGTGGTCATAATTTATGTAAGACTGTATGTATGGATGCAAGACTCTTGTTATTCAGCTTCTGTGTGTTCAGTGAGCATTGATCTCCGGGATCACTGTACACATGCATTCGGTGATCACGACATGTGAGTCGGGGTCCCCACAGTTACTCTTGACAAAGGCTTGGTAGGCTGCAGTGGATCATGGGGCACCTAGAGGCGGTCGAACGTCTCGATGGAGAGAACATTGAGCCCCGCACTGCCATTGATGAGGGTCTTGGTGACGAGGACATTGCTCATGATGGGAGAGCAGATCATCGAGAGGGCGCCGGCAGTTGCCGCGCACTTGAGCTGGTCAGACGAGCTGAAAGTGATGGTGCACCTGGACCACCTGAGTGGGTTCGTGGTATCGTGCCGGGGAAGGGCCGCGTTCACCTCACAGGCGAACTACTTGAAGATGCATTGAGAGGCTAGGGCCTGTGCGCCGCCTAGGATGCAGGCGATGGCACGAGGCTCCTGGAAGCCCCCAGCCCCCTCGTTTGGGTGGTGGTCGTCGTTCCTTCTTGGCGGTGGTGGAAGTGGAGGGAGGCCTGCATTTCCCTGAAGATGGTCCTCACGAGGCTGATTTCTCCATGCACCCTCTCGAGGCTGGCCCTGCAAGTGGTCGTCATGCGGCTGGTCGCGCCACCCCTGGCTGGGGCCGCGGTCGCCCAGCGTCCTCCACTTCGACCTCCTCCATGACCGTAGCCTCGATCGTTGCGCTCGGGGCATCGACCGAGGCGCCCGTCGCAGATGGCCCTGAGCTCCTGATAGTCATTGGTGTTGTGGATGTGTACATTGTGGAAGACGTAGAGTGGACAGCTGCTCTTGGATGACTCTAGGTGGTCGCAGCCGCGCTTCATCTCTAGTTCAGCTGCGAGCACGGCCGCCCCCTTGCGCTTGACGTCCTTGGGCTTGGCCTTCTTGTCCTCTGGGTCGGCCGCTGGGAGCTCGAGGAGGGAGAGGCGTTCTTCCTCGGCTCTCGCGCACTTGGTTTCCATGTTGTACATCTCTAGAGCCGTGCACAAGTCCTCGTGTATGGTGAGATCCTCCTTCATCTTGACATCCCGGACGACGTCAGAGAATGCTGATATGATGGCCTCGTCCGACACGTTGGGGATCTTGAGACGAACGTTGTTGAAGCGCTGGATGTACTTCTGTAGGGTTTCCCCCGGTGCTGCTTGATGCGTAGCAGGTCACCCGCGGTAGGCGGGCGGTCGTGGGTGCCCTGGAACCTGGCTATGTAGCACTCACGCATCTCGCCCCTGGAGGAGATAGATCCCGCGGGCAGGTTCAGGAGCCACGAGCGTGCGACATCCTTGAGGGCCATGGGAAGCCAGTTTGCCATGACCTTCTCGTCACCGTTGGCCGCCTCGATGCTCACCTCGTAGAGCTATAGGAACTCAGCAGAGTCGGGGGTGCTGTCGTAGCGTGGAGGCAGGTCGGGCTTGAACTTCCCTGGCCAGACGACACTGTAGAGATTGGGAGTGAAGGCTTGGCAGCCCGCATTGGTCACCGGAGCCTGGCGCTCGGTCTTGACGTGGTGGCGCGGGGAGCCCTGGAGTACCTTCTTGTGGCCGCTGGACCTCCTGGCAGCTTTCTTCTCCATGCGCGGGCACCCTGCGTGGCGGGTCACACTATGGGGCCGCGCTCCTTGGTCTGAGGGTGACATCTTGATGGCAGGTGGCAGAGGCGCTCCGTGGGCTATGTCGCCCGTGGCAGACGGCAGGCAAGACAGCGAGGGGGACAGCGCGGGAGAGCCCCCAGCGGCGCTGACAAGCTTGGTGATGCGATCCCGCCAGTGTTTGTAGAAGTGGTCGACCAGGTGGTAACGCAGGAGCTCGCGTGCCATGAGCAGTGCAGCCTGCGCGTCCGCCGACCCACGACAAGCATGAGATGACGAACCAGCCGGAGTTAGCGATGGGGTGGCCACGCGTCCATCACGCTGCACGGAGGGGTGCAGTGACGAAGCTTGCAGCTCGTGCCCCGTCAGGCCGGTGGCGGCGTTGGCGGTAGGCGATGGAGAACGACGGGGAGGTCTGCCAACGGGCGCCGTCTGGGTGACGAGAGCGGCAAGAGCAGCCCGACGCTCAACATGGGCTCGACGAGCATCAGCCATGGAAGCAGTGGAGCGGTGGCGAGTCGCTCGGCGCAAGAGAGGCTCCAACGCACCCCTACCTGGCGTGCCAATTGTCGGATCCGGGATTCCGCAGACCCTTGAGAGATTCGAACACTGGGGTGCGTGCGAACGTCCTTACCAATCTGCCTGCTCATCGATTCCTAGGCCTAACTCGACGAACCCAAGGGACAAGAGATGCGGCAGTTTATCTTGGTTCGGGCCACCTTGCGGTGTAATACCCTACTCCAGCTTTGTGGTGGATTGCCTCGAGGGGCTGAGGATGAACTAGTACAATGGATGAACTGCCTCGGGAGGTGAGGTGTTCTTGAGCTCGATGAGCTAGTGGGTGAGAGGATGATCTGAAAATGATCCCACCTTCTATCGTGGTGGCTAAGTCCTATTTATAGCGGCCTTGGTCCTCTTCCCAAATGCAAGGCGGGAAGGGATCCCACAACGGCCAAATTTGAAGGGGGACAACTAGTACAAGTTATCCTGACAAAAGTAGTCTTCACCCATGAAAGCCTCTGGGGGTGACGCTGAGGTGGGCTTCGCAATGACCTCCATCCTGTCGTCCTAGTGGTCTTGGTCTTGTTGCACTGATATGGGAACCTTTGCTTGATTCCTCGGGACTCCACGCCTGTGCTTGCCTCCATGGCACCAAAGGGGAAACTGGTACACTGCGCCTGCTGGCGCCCGCCTGGCCTTGGTCATATAGGCTCACGTCATGTGAACCTCACAAGGTGCACCTCGCCTTGATATCTCCGCTCCTCGGGAGCCATCCTGGTGAGGCCGCCCCCAAGGAGGCCTTGGTGGCGTCCACCTTACGAGGCTTGGCCCCTTGTGAGGGTCTTGGGTTGTTATTGCTAAAGCTGGGGCGTACTGGGCCGTCGATGGAGCCATGTTGTGGGCCGTAGGCAGGCAAGTTTGGGTACCCCCGTTCCCAGGATTGCGAGAAGGACGACCTCGTGGTGGTGGTGCTGGTGGTTGCACATAGTTCTGATTTTGGTCAACCACATCCTCGTAGTAGTTGTCCTCCTCTGCAGTAGCATCAGGAGCTACAGAAGCATCAACATCAGTAATTGCGGCACCAAAAGTTTGTCCTGGTGTCGGAGTAATGGGCCACGGGTAGGCCAACCCGAGCCCCAGAACCTTTCAAGACATCGGGGCAGGCTGCGCCCCTCAAGACGCCAGGACGAAGAGTCGCCTTCTGAGAAGACGGCGGCAAGATGGCCGACTGCCCACTCGCAGCCGAGTCCCAGGGACGACTTCAGGATAAGCCGACTCCTGACTGGCAACTTCCAGAGAAGCCGGCTTTGGGGAGTCGGCCCGCGACTCCAATGAACCCCATATCCTCATCGGGAGGGACAGGACTAGGGAGTGGCTACAGTAAAGCCCGCTCCTGCCCCTTACCAAGGGCAGGCATGGCCACAGCACGCCGTACCCGGGGAGATCTCCGTGCGGCGTGGCACTGTTGCCGTTCCGGCCCTGACATCAACACCAAAGGACTGAATCCTGCGCCCACGACGGCTTGATCGTACGACCCTGGGGCGGCGGATCCCACCAGTCAGTGGGACGCCAGGAGACGGCAAGTGCGCCACCAGTCGGCCCCTTAGTTGGCCAGACCCTTCCCCGAGGCCCATGCGCCATTAATCAGATGTGATGGAGAGTGGCAATAGTGATCGCCCGCCAGGCGGCGGGGCTGTTGCCATGACTCCATGATCAAGCCCGCGTCATCAGAAGCATGGCTACAGTAATCAGCAGCCGGCAAGACCCGCCTGCGGCGGATGCGGCCTGTCGGCTCCGTAGCTGGCCATTCGGCGGGCCCCAGCAGTCAGCGGAGAAGACGGAGGCCAGAGGCACTGACGGCTGGGTCCGCCCCAGCCGAATTACCATTCTACCCCTGGGGGTAGGCCTATATAAACCCCCAGGACACCCATGCAAAGGGTTGGAATCCATTAGCTCTAGACCAGATCATATAGGAGGGAGAGAGCTAGCCTTGCCCTCTCCTACCTCTAGGAAACAGCTCAAGGAGCAATCGTGTAAACACCTTGCCATTGTGATCAAGCAGCAGTAGGGGTATTATCTCCCCGGAGAGCCCTGAAGCTGGATAAGATTCGTCGGCGTGCATGTCTACGCCTCATCCCGTTTCTAGGCACCAGCGACGTTCTACTCGCCCCCACCATGATAAGCCATCCTTTGGCATATGTCGCACCCAACCCCCGACATTTGGCGCCCACCGTGGGGCATGGTGCACCATCGTCCAGAGACCTGTTCTAGACAGGAACCCTTTTCCTCCCTGGCGAGCGCAGCCAGGCAGGCAAGCCAGACGGAGTTTGCGCCAACGCGCTACGCGGCGTGGAGATCGCCTACGCAGCCAGCTGCCTCGCCGAACTTGTCGGCGAGGTTCGCCTCACCGACGAACCTACATCCAACGCAGGCACGGGCGGCTCTGAGAGCCTCCTCGCGGGCCTCCTCGGTCAACTCCACGTCTCCGGTGAGCTTGCCGTGGACTTGGAGTCTGTAGGCTCCACCGACCCGATGTTGGTCGACTCCGACACCGCGTCGCTCGACGCGTTCCCCACTAATGTGGTGGTCTACGACGAACCTCTCCCTCGCGCAGAGAGAGACGGAAGCACCGTCACCGAGGTGCTCGTCATTATCCATGATGAGCCTCCCGGCGGAGGAGTGCATGACCCACTTGGCGCGGCACTGCAAGACATAACTGTGCCCATTCCGGAAGACACAGACACGGAGACGCTGGAGGCGTGCCGCCCTTAGCTCGTTGAAGGCGCGAAGAAGCTGGCTAGCATGAGACGCCTGTCGGAAGCCTAACAGCGAGAGATGGATCGCGCCATTCATGGATCGCCGGCCCCAACGGGGCAAAGCTGCCTTGGCGCGGTCCAGCAGCGCGGCGTAGCCATCGCCGACCTGTTCGGGGCAAGCCGCCCTGTGTATGCAACATCAGCGGAGAACATCCGAGCCGCCCAGGCGGCGGCGGACGAGTTGGAAAATTTCGAGGGCGAAGAACGCCGCCTGATGATGGAGCGAGTCCAACGGCTCCTCGATGCGGCTGCCGCGCAGAACGAGGCCGGCTGCCGCACGGAGGCGCCGCAGCGGCAAAACGACGACCTTCGCCGAGATCAAGGCGCAACGTCTCGGACACCGACTGGCGGCGCCCGAGGAAGAAGAGACAAGGATCCGGCTGTCAGCCACAGTCGGACTCACATTACCATAGAGCGCGACCGAGACGGCCGCCTGAGAGCAGTGAAACGACGGGAGGACTGTTCGCCTCCTCCTCGCAAGGAGAGGCGAGTCTCCCTGCCGCCTGTTGACCATCCGTCTCTCGGCGACCGCCTTGGCCGCCGAGAGGGAGTCGGAGAAAATGACGCCCGCCACCGGATCGACCGACTTCACCGATCCCTGTCACTAGAAGAAGAAGATGAGTTGGGTCCGCCTTGTTTCGGGCCCCGCATTTGAGACGAGCCCACTCCCAAAGGGTTCACGCTACTAAGCGACACGCCCAAATATACCGGCTCCGTGAAGCCGAAAGACTGGCTAGTCAACTACTCCACGGCTGTCAGCATAGCGAACGGCAACAAGCATGTCGCCGTAAAGTACGTTTCGCTCATGCTCCAGGGCACGGCCCGGACATGGCTAATAAGCCTGAAGCCCCGCAGCATCAACAGCTGGGTCGACTTCATCGAAGCATTCGTCCGCAACTTCACCAGCACGTACAAGCGTCCTCCCAAGCCTCGTCAGCTCTCCTTGTGCATGCAAGGTCCCCACGAGTCGACTCGCGACTACCTCACGCGTTGGGCCGAGCTTCGGAACTCCTGCGAGGGCGTGCACGTGGTGTAGGCTACCGAGTACTTCACCGCCGGGTGCAGAGAAGGCACCCTCCTCAAGCACAAGCTCCTCTGCGACGAGCCAGAAACCCTCGACGAGTTGCTAATCATAGCAGACAAGTACGCCACGGCCGACTCCTCCATGAAGGCGGAGATTCAAATCAGCGCAACTGGCAAAGTGGCCCCTCAAGCTCCAAGAACTCTGGCGGGAGATGCCAGTCAGCGACAACAGCAGGGCGACCACAAGCGCAAGGCCCCGCAGCCGGCTTCCAGCAGCCGGCAGGTCGCAACAGTTGAAGCCCAGCAGCCGGATGGGCAGCCCCCGCCCAAGCGACAGAAAGGCGGCACGCCCAACTGGTTGCGGGCCTTCTCCTACGAGCAGACTCTGGATGGACCTTGCAAGTTCCATAGCGGCGCGAAGCCGTCGAATCACACCACCCAAAAGTGCCACTAGCTCACCAGGATCACCAAGGGAGACGGCCTCCTGCCTCCCCCGCCTGCTGGGCAGCCGCCTCCGCCTCCGCCCCAGTAGCCGGCTGTCAGACCAGTCGGTGCAGTACAAGACGAATACCCCGAAGAACACGGAGCCTACATGGTGTTTACCAGTATGGCTGACGATCGACGCAACAGGCGGCTGCAGCAACAAGAGGTGAATGTTGTAGCACCAGAGACGCTAGAGTTCATGCACTGGTCCGAGAAGCCAATCAGATAGAGCAGGGCTGACCACCCAGAGGTGATGCCGAGTCCGGGCTCCTATGCCTTGGTCTTGGAAGCCACCTTAGCTACGGATAGACGAGCCGCGCGTTTCTCGCGAGTTCTGATAGACGGAGGCAGCAACATCAACATCCTGTACAAAGCCACCATGGAATAGTTAGGAATCAAGCAAAGACAGCTTCAGAACAGCCGGACTGTGTTCCACGGCATTATTCCTGGGCTTTCCTGCTCAACAATCGGCAAGATCCTGATGGACGTCCTCTTTGGAGACAAAGATCACTTCCACCGAGAGTCATTTTGGTTTGAGGTGGTGGACCTTGAGAGCCCATACCATGTGCTACTCGGCCGACCCGCCTTGGCCAAGTTCATGGCGGTCCCCCACTATGCCTACCTCAAATGAAGATGCCCAGTTCCAGGGGAATTCTGACTGTAGCCGGCGACTACCGGAAGTCGTCTGCCTGTGCGTCTGAGAGCAGTCGGCTAGCCGAGTCCCTGGTGATCGCAGCCGAGAAGCGGCTCCTGGAGCGGGTTGTGGCGATGGCCGGCAAGCAGCCATAGGTGTCACCCAACCCAAAGGAGTCGGAGGCTGAGGGTTCGTTCAAGCCGGCCAAAGAGACAAAGAAGATACCCTTGGATCCGGAGCACCCGGAGAGGTACGCTGTCGTAGGCGCAAACCTCGACAGCAAATAGGAAGGCGAGCTCGTCGATTTCCTCCGTGAGAATCGGGACATCTTCGCATGGTCCCCCAAAGACATGCCAGGTGTACCGACGGAATTCGCTAAGCACAAGTTACATGTCCGATATGATGCAAAGCCGGTCAGGAAGCCCCTGCGCCGCCTATCAGAAGAGAAGAGAAGAGTTGTCAGAGAAGAGATAGCCCGACTCCTAGCAGCCGGCTTCATTATGGAAGTGTTCTTTCCAGAATGGCTAGCAAATCCGGTCCTGGTACTGAAGAAGAACAAGCAGTGGCGAATGTGTATTGACTACACGAGCCTCAACAAGGCCTGCCCCAAGGACCCGTTTGCTCTACCAAGAATTGATCAGGTGATAGACTCCACAGCCGGATGCGAGCTGTTGAGTTTTTTGGATGCATACTCAGGATATCACCAGATCAAGCTGAACCCGGCTGACAGACTGAAGGCCTCCTTCATCACGCCGTTTGGAGCCTTCTGCTACCTCACCATGACGTTGGGATTGAGGAATGCCGGCGCCACCTTTCAGCGTTTCATGCAGAAGTGCCTCCTCAAGCAGCTCGGCAGGAATGCCCACGTCTACATGGACGACATGGTGGTGAAGACGGAAAGGCGTGGAACACTGCTGGAGGACCTCAAGGAGACCTTTGAGAACCTGCACCGATTCCAGATCAAGCTCAACCCCAAGAAGTGTGTCTTCGGAGTACCAGCCGGCCAGCTCCTTGGCTTCCTGGTCTCTGAACGCGGCATAGAATGCAACCCTGTAAAGATCAAGGCAATTGAGAGAATGGAGGTACCCAGCCGATTGCTGGATGTGCAAAAGTTCACCGGCTGCTTGGCGTCCATCAGCCGATTCATCAGTCGGCTGGGCGAGAAAGCTCTCCCCTTATACCAACTCATGAAGAAGACCACTTTTTTCGAGTGTAACCAAAAGGCGGACGAAGCTTTTCTCCAGTTGAAAAAGATGCTGACTACTCCACCCGTTCTGACGACTCCGACTCCTAAGGAACCTATGCTCCTGTACATCGCCGCCACCAGCCGGGTAGTCAGCACGGTCGTTGTAGTATATTACCTAAGGAACGCAAGGAGGAAGGCAAGGCGCTACCTGTCCATAGACTAGTATATTACCTGAGCGAAGTACTGTCGACCTCCAAGCAGAACTACCCTCACTACCAGAAGATGTGCTATGGCATGCACTTTACCGCCAAGAAATTGAAGCCTTACTTTCAAGAGCATCCAATCGCTGTGGTCTGCATGGCCCTAGTTGCCGAGATCATCGAAAGCCAAGATGGTTCTGGCCGAGTGGCCAAGTGGGCCATTGTAACGCCCCGGATGTAACTTTCCCAATTTGTACTCCAACTCTTGCCGTTTCCGGCGTTAAGTTATTTTATTTTCTCGGGTTCGGGTATTTGTCTCCGTGTGTTGTTTTCGTTGTCATGCATCTCATATCATGACATCATGTGCATTGCATTTGCATACGTGTTCATCTCATGCATTCGAGCATTTTCCCCGTTGTCCGTTTTACATTCCGGCGCTTCGTTCTCCTCCGGTGGTCATTTCTAGCTTTCTTTCGTGTGTGGGGATTAAACGTTTCCGGATTGGACTGATACTTGCCAAGCGGCCTTGGTTAACTACCGGTAGACCGCCTGTCAAGTTTCGTATCATTTGGACTTCGTTTGATACTCCAACGGTTAACCGAGGGACCGAAAAGGCCTCGTGTGTGTTGCAGCCCAACACCCCTCCAATTTGGCCCAAAACCCACCAAAATCTGCTCCATGTCCTAGAGCGTTCGATCACGATCACGTGGCCGAAAACCGCACCTCATTTGGACTCTCCTAGCTCCACTTATGCCTATAAATAGCCCCCCGTTTTCGGATCACGGATCTCTCCCCGTCCAACCCTAGTTAAAAAAAAACATCTCCGCGCCGCCGACGGACATGTCTGGAGCCTAGCCGGACACGTCCGCCGCGCCCCCTCGCCCACTCCCCAAGCGCCACGTGGCGGGCGGACCACTTCCCCGCCGCCGGCTCGCCGAAGCCCGGGACAGGCCCTCCCGCGCCGCCACCCGGGCCTCGACCTCGCCTCCTCCCCGCGTCGTCTTCCTCC
>NC_041380.1:201109838-201112204 GCF_002162155.2 Triticum dicoccoides
GGGACGGCCGAGCTCCGCCACGGGAGCTTGCTGCCCAGCCGCCGCCGGCCGTCCCGACCTCGCCTCCCGGCGCCGCCTCGCCTCAGGCCACCACCGCCTCGGGCCGTCGCCGCCTCGGGCCATCGCCGCCGACCCCGCGCGCTGCTCCGCCGCCTCGGGCCACCGCCGTCGCCCCACCTACTCCGGCCACCGACGAACTCCGGCGAGCTCCAAGTCCGGTCAACCTCGGGAGTCGCGCCGTGAACAGTGCCAGATCCAGATCCAAAATCCCCCCGGTTGACTTTTGTTCCCCCGAACCCTAATTTTCGAGCAAACTTTGACTTGCCGTAACTTTGCATCTGTAGCTCCGATTTAGACATATAATATATCAAAATGTTCGTCTCGCCGAGTACATCATTTCATTCCATTGCATAATTTTCATTTGAGCTCATATTGATGCCCAAAATTCTGTTAGAAGGAGGCTTCGTGAGTTAATTGTCAGATCTGCTAGTTCATTTTAGACTTTTGTCATTTTTGCCATGATTAATGTGTGCATGATATGCCTGTGAGTCGTTCATATGTTTTGTTAAGCATTTTGTCTTCTTTCCAGAGGTGCAACCCATGCATTTTTAGGATGTATGTGGTGACTTGTGCAAGCTTGCAAAGTGAGGCACCCGGGAAATCTGTTTTCAGAGACTTAGTTGTTTTCACTAAATCTGGGATTATTTAGTTCATGATGCCATATGTTCAGCTTGTTTCCTAGTGATCCGTGCCTCTTTTGAGGATGATCACTAAAGGAGTTTTGTTAATCATGTTATGCTCTATCCATCTCTGTCTTTGTTTGCAATTATGGAGCAACCTAGCTTGAGTCAATCGAGCTCTACTTTTGCTTCGTTGTGAATCTGGGCCGATCGTCAACTCGTTTGCGATCTTGCCGTTGTTACTGTAGTTCATCCGTGCATGCTATGCCATTGTTCTTGCCATGTCTAGCTTGTATTTTGTGCCTTCTTTATGGATGTATGCTTGCCTTGCCATGAATTGCACCGTAGTGAGTGCATCGAGCTCGTTTACATGCCTTCGTGAGTTATATTTCAGCATGTCTCAGTTTTCACTAAGTCTGAAAACTGATTATGTTTTTGCTATGTTCGTGTGCCCGTTAGTATATTTTGTGAACCCTTTTGGCCCTAGGTCACTTTGGGTCTTTTGTTAAGCTTGTTGAGTAGCTACATTCCATGATCTTATTTATCATAATCAGGTCATGTATCATGTTGTTTTGCTGCTCCGAAGAGGGCTTCGTGATCTGAAATTTCAGACAAGTGTTAATTTCACCAAGTCTGGAATCTGTTTTGCATTTGTGTTTTTGCCATGCTTGTTTGAACCTCATAATGGATGAATTGGCCGTAGCTCAGTGCTAGACTTTTGTTAAGCATCTTGTGTACATCCCTTCCATGCATTTTGTTGTCATGTTTCGGTGCTGTAGCATGTTCATCTCATTGCATTTAGATGCCCACTTGCTGTAAATCGCAGACCGGTGTCATTCTTAAAACGCTTGCCATTTCCAAACCGTAACTCAGATTCCGGCGTTCTTTATATCGTTTTCAAGCGATTTCATCTCATCTTGCCAGTGGCACCCTTGGAATTCCAAGTTGAGGCCAGGATCATGCTTTTCCTGTCATGTCTTGCATTTTGCATCCCGCATCGCATCCGGCATGGCATACCATCTTTGCATCGTGTTGTTTGAGTTTGCACGTGGTTGATTGTATCCTTGTTGCTTGTTTGTCTTGTTGGGTAGAGCCGGGAGACGAGTTCTCTACCGAGGAGCCCGTTGAGTTTTCTTTTGAGGATCCAGTAAACTCTGACAACTGTGCAGGCAAGATGATCATACCCTCGAAATCACTACTATCTTTGCTATGCTAGTTTGCTCGCTCTTGCTATGCCAATGCTATGATGCCTACCTTTTGCTTGTCAGCCTCCCAATTGCCATGTCAAACCTCTAACCCACCTTATCCTAGCAAACTGTTGATTGGCTATGTTACCACTTTGCTCAGCCCCTCTTATCGCGTTGCTAGTTGCAGGTGAAGTTTGAAGTCGTTCCTTGTTGGAACATTTACTTACTTCTTGGGATATCATTATATTGCTATGTTATCTTAATGCATCTATATACTTGGTAAAGGTTGGAAGGCTCGGCCTCTCGCCTAGTGTTTTGTTCCACTCTTGCCGCCCTAGTTTCCGTCATATCGGTGTTATGTTCCCGGATTTTGGCGTTCCTTACGCGGTTGGGTCATAATGGGAACCCCTTGATAGTTCGCCTTGTTTAAAGCTTTTCCAGCAATGCCCAACATTGGTTTTACCATCCGCCACCCAGCCTTTTCTTTCCCTTGGGTTCT
>NC_041380.1:201112342-201131820 GCF_002162155.2 Triticum dicoccoides
GCTCCTCTGAGTGTTTGTCCAAATAGAGCCACTTGCAGCGCCACCTCGGGGCAACTTGAGGGTTGGTTTTAGTTGTACGTAGTGTTCATCTGAGTGTGCCCTGAGAAAGAGATATGTGCAGCTCCTATCGGGATTTGTCAGCACATTCAGGCGGTGTTGCTGGTCTTGTTTTAACCTGTCGAAGTGTCTTGAGTTACCGAGATACCGAGTCTGATCGGAACGTCTTGGGAGGAGGTATATTCCTTCGTTGACCGTGAGAGCTTGTCATGGGCTAGGTTGGGACTCCCCTGCAGGGATTGAACTTCCGAAAGCCGTGCCCGCGGTTATGGGCAGATGGGAATTTGTTAATGTCCGGTTGTAGATAACTTGAACCTTAATTAATTAAAATGAGTCAACTGAGTGTGTTGCTGTGATGGCCTCTTCTCGGTGGAGTCCGGGAAGTGGACACGGTGTTGGAGTAATGTTTGCACAGGTTGCTCTCTAGTCTCTCGCTCGTGCTTTGCCTCCTCTTCTCGCTCTCTTTTGCGAATAAGATAGCCACCATATATGCTAGTCGCTTGCTGCAGCTCCACATATATATTGGTTTATCCTTCCTATAAGCTTAAATAGTCTTGATCGCGAGGGTGCGAGATTGCTGAGTCCCTATGGCTCACAGATACTATAACTCCAGATGCAGGTCCAGGTGATCCCGCTCCAGGTGACGAGTACGAGCTCAAATGGGAGTTCGACGAAGACTCTCAGCGTTACTACGTGTCTTTTCCTGATGATCAGTAGTGGTGCCTAGTTGGGGTTCGATTCAGGGCCTTGTCGCGTGTTGGGTTTTCTTCTATTTTGGCGCCGTAGTCGGGCCATGAGTGTTTGTATGATGGATGTTATTTATGTACTTTGATGTGATGTGGCGAGTGTAAGCCAACTATGTATCTCCCACTTTTATTATACATTACATGGGATGTTGTGAAGGTTGCCTAACTTGGGACATATGCCTTCATTGCGATTATGTCTCTAAGTCGTGCCTCGACATGTGGGAGCTATAGTCGCGTCAAGGGCGTTACAAGTTGGTATCAGAGCCGACCCTCGCGGTTACACGGATGGTTGCGGACAGGTGTGCGGTCATGTTGTTCATGATGTTTGTGACCCGTCGTGGCACACGACATGGCACATGTACCGGACTGGATGCACAGACGGTTGTGCCAAGAGGGAACGTTCCTGTGGCCCGACGAGGACGTCGGTTCCTCCGAGTGGGGGTGTATGTGATGGCCTGGCTTATTAGGGATGATAGACTACTCATATCAATAAGGAATTCCTTCTTTTTCGGTAGCCCATTCGGACAGAACTCCAAAGTTAAGCGTGCTCAGCTTGGAGTAGTGTCAGGATGGGTGACCGATCGGGAAGTTGCTCCCGGGTGCGCATGGGTGAGGACAAAGTGTGAAGAAAAGACCAGTATTGATCTGTGGGACAGTCTAGATCTCACCAGGAGTAACGACCACCGGCGGGTGTGTCCGGGACGTTACAAGTTGGTAATCAGAGCCTTTCCCGACCTTAGGAGCCCCATTGCTTGATCGTTTTTAGCAGCCAAGTTGTGTCTAGAAAAATGTTTTGAGTCATTTAGGAATTATATATCGGAGAGTTTAGTAATTCTTTTTACTTCCCAGTCTCCTCATCGCTCTGGTAAGGCATCCTTACGTAGAGTTTTGACTCTTCTCTTCTCAAATTTCACTAAATTTTTTTTAGGATCACGCGAGTATCTTGGAATCGTTCCGATGGCTTATGATGAGAACATTGACTTGGTGCCTCCTGTTAGGGGTTTAGTGGAAGTGTCCCAGGGAGTTGAGCTAGGTGTTGTCATCATAATTTTATCGTTGCAATTCTGGAATACTTGAGAATTGTTCGCCGACATCGAAAATCTCTTTTATGCAGTTCGTTGGTGAGATAACCTCGACGCCACCCAGTACTGGGGCGGGAGTTCGGGAGTATCGCCATAACTTGTATAACGAATGCTTTTCGAAGGTTGAGGTAGATGGTTTCCGAAGGTTTCTTGGTTATGTGTTGAAGGATGGATACAACTGGATGTAGGATTTGCTAGTTTGGGTGAGGTATTATGCTTCCCCTGTATCCCCAACACCTGATTGCATAACCGGAAAGGTTCGGAAGTTTCATAGGTGGGAATTCTCGTAGCTCTAGTTTTTCTTCCATGGATATTGGTTTGAGATTGGGATTTCTTACCGATTATTCGTTCTTGATCCCTACCTTGTTGATTTATTTCTCTACCTTAATTCTACGTGGCTTCTCAATTTATGGATATGTGACCATTTCAAGAGGAATGCATTCGTTCATTTTGTTCGGATGTGAAGACTATATGTTGCAATTTTCATTCCGTTGGATTCAGCTTCAATATTTATCTGTCAATGTGCTAATGGTGGTCAACCTCTTCAGGATGGCTCCTCTAACGCACACGACTCCGAATCCTGATCCGCCACCGCCTCCACCTCCTCCAGAGGCATGGCAAGCTGTGATGGCCGCAACCAATGCAAACACTCAGCTGATCATGCAAATTCTTCAAGAGCGCAATCAAGGCAGTCAAGGGAATCAAGGCAGCAATCAGAGTCACTTTGCTACACTCAACCAGTTCCTTGCTAACGGGCCAAAGACTTTCAGCAATTGTGTTGAGGCAATCGATGCTGACGATTGGCTTGTGGATCTGTGTAAGCATTTCGAGTGCAGTAACGTCTGGCCTGAGGACTTTGTGAAGTTCGCTTCCTTCCAACTCAAAGATCAAGCTGCAGAATGGTTCCAGCAGTACAAGGATTCCAGAGGTGGACGTGTTATCACTTGGGATGATTTCCGTCGAGATTTCCGAGCTCATCATATTCTGCAGAGCGTGGTTGAAAGCAAGAGTGAGGAATTCCGCAATCTGAAGCAAGGCTCTTTGTCTGTCTATGACTACAACAAGTTGCTCCAGAAGCTTGCCCGCTTTGCCAAGCAGGACGTGCCTGATGAGAAGAGCATGATATATTAGTTCAGGGGTGGTCTCAGAGAAGAAATTCAGCTCGCTCTTGTCCTCTTTGAGCCCTTGAGGTACGATGAGTTCTACAACATGGCACTGAAGCAAGAGGCTGCTCAGTTGAGGTGTGATGCTTCCAGGAAGCGAGTCAGAGATGCTACTCCTTCTTCCTCTACTCAAGTGGCCAAGCAGCAAAAGTTTTAGCTTCCTCCTCCTCCGTTCCGTCAGCAGTTTTAGCAGAAGAGTAAAGGTGGCAGTAGTTCTTCCCACCCACCCAACCCTGGCTTTCAGAACAAGACTTCGTCTCAACCTCCAAGATCGAGTGCTCCATATCACCGTCCGCTTTCAGAGGTCACGTGCAACAAGTGCCAACAGAAGGGTCACTATGCCAACAAGTGTTTCAACCAGAGGCGCCTTCCCCCTCCTCCTCCTGTCAGATTGGCAAGTACAGCTGTGGTCAAGCATAACCCCAAGCACGCCAAGGTCAATTTGCTAAATGCAGCTCAGGCAGAGGACTCACCAGATGTGATCATGGGTAACCTTCCTGTTAACGATGTTCCTGCAAAAGTTCTTTTTGACACTGGTGCATCGCTTTCTTTTATTTCAACTCCATTTGTGGCCAAGCATGATTTTGTGACCGAAAGGATTCCTGTTCCATTGAAGATAGTGTCTCTGGGCAAGCAAATGACTTCTAACAATTGCGTCCCGGATGTCTCTATCACGTTGGGCGATTAAAAGTTTCTCTCTTCTCCGGTGGTTCTTGGTAACTCGGATATTGATCTTATTCTCGGGATGGATTGGCTTTCTAAGCACAAGGCTCAGCTTGATTGTGCAGCCAGGCAGATTCAATTGACTCATTCATCTGAGGATGTAATTGTCTGTGCCGCTCGTGATGATACTATCCGTCTGTTTTCTCTTAATGAGAAGGGTGAATTGGACGCCATCTCTCAAATTCCAGTCGTTTGCGAATATCAAGACGTGTTTCCAGAAGAGCTCCCAGGAATGCCTCCGCACCGGCCAGTTGAATTCGTTATTGAACTTGAGCCTGGCACGGAACCTGTGTGCAAGCGTCCTTACAAGCTCGGACCTGAAGAGTTGAAGGAGCTGAAGAAGCAACTCGATGATCAAGAAAGAATGGGTCTCATCCGGCCTAGTTCTTCTCCGTGGGGTTGTGGTGTTCTTTTGTGAAGAAGAAGGATGGAGCGGACCGACTTTGTGTTGATTACCGTTCGGTGAACAAGAAGACCATCAAGAACAAATACCCACTTCCCAACATCAATGAGCTGTTCGAACAACTCAAAGGTGCCCAAGTATTCTCCAAGCTTGATCTCCGTATGGGTTATCACCAGATTCACATTCGTGAAGAAGATATTCCCAATACAGCATTCAGAACAAGCTTTGGTTCATATGAATACACGGTCATGTCTTTTGGCCTCGCCAACGCTCCTCCGACGTTCTCTCGCATGATGAACTTCATCTTCAATGCCTACACCAATGACTTCGTTTTGGTCTATCTCGACGACATTCTGGTTTTCTCGAAGAACAAGGAAGATCATGCCAAGCACTTGCGTTTGGTTCTTGATAAGCTCAGGGAACATAAGTTCTACGCCAAGTTCTCCAAGTGTGAATTTTTTCTTGATGGGGTTCTTTATCTTGGTCATATCATCTCTGCCAAGGGCATTGCCGTGAATCCTGAGAAGGTGTCTGCAATTGTGAATTGGGAACCTCCTCAGAACGTGAAGCAACTCCGCAGTTTTCTCGGTCTCGCAAGTTATTGCCGAAGATTCGTTTAAAACTTTTCTAAGATCGCGAAGCCTCTCTCTAATCTTCATCAGAAGCACGTCAAGTACGTTTGGTCTCCGGAGTGTGATATTGCTTTCAACACTTTGAAAGAGAAATTGATCACTACTCCAGTTCTGACTCCACCTGATGAATCCAAGCCGTACGAGGTCTTTTGTGATGCCTCTCTCCAAGGTCTTGGCGCAGTATTGATGCAAGAGAAGAAAGTGGTTGCTTATACCTCTCGCCAGTTGAAGCCTAATGAGAAGAACTACCCCACTCATGATCTCGAGTTGGCGGCAGTTGTGCATGCTCTTTTGACTTGGAGACATCTTCTATTGGGAAGAAAAGTGGACATTTTCACTGATCACAAGAGTCTCAAGTACATCTTCACTCAGCCTAATCTCAACCTCAGGCAAACTCGATGGGTCGAAATGATTCAAGAGTATAATCCGAGTATTGAGTGTACTCCAGGCAAGGCCAATGTGATTGCTGACGCTTTGAGCAGGAAGGCTTACTACAACAGTCTGATTCTTAAGCCTTATCAACCCGAGCTTTGTGAAGCTTTCCACAAACTTAATCTGCAAGTTGTTCCTCAAGGTTTCCTCGCCAACCTTCAAGTCTCTACTACCTTAGAAAACCAGATTCGCCAAGCCTAGCTTCTTGATGCTATGGTGAAAAAGGTGAAGATTGGGATTGCCAAGAGTCAGTCCAAGTACAAGTTCTACCGCCTTGATGACAAGGACACTCTCTTCTTCAAGGATCGTATTGTTGTGCCCAAAGGTGAACTCCGTAAAGTGATCATGAACGAGGCTCACAATTCTCTCCTCTCCATCCACCCTGGGAGCACGAAGATGTATCAGGACCTCAAGCAAGCTTATTGGTGGACTCGAATGAAGCACGAGATCACTCAATTCGTGAATGAATGTGATGTCTGCAGAAGAGTGAAGGCAGAACACCAAAGGCCAGCAGGTCTCCTCCAACCTCTTGCCATTCCAGAATGGAAGTTTGACCACATTGAAATGGACTTCGTGACTGGGTTTCCAAAATCCAAGCGTGGCAATGATGCTATATTCGTTGTCATCGAGAAGCTCACCAAAGTGGCTCACTTTCTGCCTATCAAAGAGTCGATCACTGCAGCTCAATTGGCGGAACTCTATACCTCTTGCATTGTCTCTCTGCATGGTATTCCTCAAGTGATATCTTCAGACCGTGGCAGCATCTTTACCTCGAAGTTTTGGGATTCTTTTCAGAAGGCCATGGGCACCAACATCTGCTTCAGCACTGCTTTCCATCCTCAAACAAGCGGTCAAGTCGAGCGTGTCAACCAGATTCTTGAAGATATGCTCAGGGCTTGTGTGATCTCCTTCGGCATGAAGTGGGAGGATTGTCTTCCTTATGCTGAATTCTCCTACAACAATTGTTTTCAAGCAAGTTCGGGCAAGGCCCCTTTTGAAATTATGTATGGCAGGAAGTGTCGTACCCCTCTCAACTGGTCTGAAACCGGTGAACGTCAGCTTTTGGGTAATGACTTAATCACAAAAGCAGAAGAAATGTGCAAAGTCATTCGTGATAACCTCAAAGCAGCCCAATCCCGTCAGAAGAGCTACTATGATAGTAAGCACCGTGATTTGGCTTTCGAGATCGGAGATCATGTTTACCTCCGTGTCTCTCCTATGAAAGGTACTCGTCGCTTCAGTATCAAAGGGAAGCTTGCCCCTAGATACGTGGGACCTTTCAAGATCGTCAGCAAGAGAGGCGACCTCGCCTATCAACTCGAGCTTCCTTCAAACTTTGCAAATGTTCATGACGTGTTCCATGTCTCTCAGCTTCGAAAGTGCTTCAAGACTCCTAACCGCACCGTCAACTTCGAGGACATTGAGCTCCAAGAAGATCTCTCTTATCATGAGCACCCAGTTGCTATTCTTGAAGAGACTGAACGCAAGACTCGCAACAAGTCAATCAAATTTCTCAAAGTCAAGTGGTCACACCATTCCGACCGTGAAGCTACCTGGGAACGCGAGGATCACCTCCGTTCTGAGTACCCAGAGTTCTTTCAGTCCTAGATCTCGGGACGAGATCTTTTCGTAGTGGTGGAGTGTTGTAACGCCCCGGATGTAACTTTCCCAATTTGTACTCCAACTCTTGCCGTTTCCGGCGTTAAGTTATTTTACTTTCTCGGGTTCGGGTATTTGTCTCCGTGTGTTGTTTTCGTTGTCATGCATCTCATATCATGTCATCATGTGCATTGCATTTGCATACGTGTACATCTCATGCATTCGAGCATTTCCCCGTTGTCCGTTTTGCATTCCGGCGCTTCGTTCTCCTCCGGTGGTCATTTCTAGCTTTCTTTCGTGTGTGGGGATTAAACGTTTCCGGATTGGACCGAGACTTGCTAAGCGGCCTTGGTTAACTACCAATAGACCGTCTGTCAAGTTTCGTATCATTTGGACTTCGTTTGATACTCCAACGGTTAACCGAGGGACCGAAAAGGCCTCGTGTGTGTTGCAGCCCAACACCCCTCCAATTTGGCCTAAAACCCACCAAAATCTGCTCCATGTCCTAGAGCGTTCGATCACGATCGCGTGGCCGAAAACCGCACCTCATTTGGACTCTCCTAACTCCACTTATGCCTATAAATAGCCCCCCATTTTCGGATCTCGGATCTCTCCCCGTCCAACCCTACTTAAAAAAAACATCTCCGCGCCGCCAACGGACATGTCCGGAGCCTAGCCGGACACGTCCGCCGCACCCCCTCGCCCACTCCCCAAGCGCCACGTGGCGGGCGGACCACTTCCCCGCCGCCGGCCCGCCGAAGCCCGGGGCAGGCCCTCCCGCGCCGCCACCCGGGCCCCGACCTCGCCTCCTCCCCGCGTCGTCTTCCTCCGGGACGGCCGAGCTCCGCCGCGGGAGCTCGCCGCCCAGCCACCGCCGGCCGCCCCGACCCCGCCTCCCGGCGCCGCCTCGCCTCGGGCCACCGCCGCCTCGGGCCGCCGCCGCCTTGGGCCATCGCCGCCGACCCCGCGCGCTGCTTCGCCGCCTCGAGCCACCGTCGTCGCCCCACCTACTCCGGCCACCGACGAACTCCGGTGAGCTCCAAGTCCGGTCAACCTCGGGAGTCGCGCCGTGAACTGTGCCAGATCCAGATCCAAAATCCCCCCCGGTTGACTTTTGTTCCCCGAACCCTAATTTTTGAGCAAACTTTGACCTGCCGTAACTTTGCATCTGTAGCTCCGATTTGGACATATAATATATCAAAATGTTCGTCTCGCCGAGTAAATCATTTCATTCCATTGCATAATTTTCATTTGAGCTCATCTTGATGCCCAAAATTCTGTTAGAAGGAGGCTTCGTGAGTTAATTGTCAGATCTGCTAGTTCATTTTAGACTTTTGTCATTTTTGCCATGATTAACGTGTGCATGATATGCCTGTGAGTCCTTCATATGTTTTGTTAAGCATTTTGTTTTCTTTCCAGAGGTGCAACCCATGCATTTTTAGGATGTATGTGGTGACTTGTGCAAGCTTGCAAAGTGAGGCACCCGGGAAATCTGTTTTCAGAGACTTAGTTGTTTTCACTATGTCTGGGATTATTTAGTTCATGATGCCATATGTTCAGCTTGTTTCCTAGTGATCCGTGCCTCTTTTGAGGATGATCAGTAAAGGAGTTTTGTTAATCATGTTATGCTATATCCATCCCTGTATTTGTTTGCAATTATGGAGCAACCTAGCTTGAGTCAATCAAGCTCTACTTTTGCTTCGTTGTGAATCTGGGCAGATCGTCAACTCGTTTATGATTTTGCCGTTGTTATTGTAGTTGATCCGTGCATGCTATGCCATTGTTCTTGCCATGTCTAGCTTGTATTTTGTGCCTTATTTATGGATGTATGCTTGCCTTGCCATGAATTTCACCGTAGTGAGTGCATCGAGCTCGTTTACATGCCTTCGTGAGTTATATTTCAGCATGTCTCAGTTTTCACTAAGTCTGAAAACTGATTATGTTTTTGCTATGTTCGTGTGCCCGTTAGTATATTTTGTGTACCCTTTTGGCCCTAGGTCACTTTGGGTATTTTTATAAGCTTGTTGAGTAGCTACATTCCATGATCTTCTTTATCATAATCAGGTCATGTATCATGTTGTTTTGCTACTCCGAAGAGGGCTTCGTGATCTGAAATTTCAGACAAGTCTGGAATCTGTTTTGCATTTGCGTTTTTGCCATGCTTGTTTGAACCTCATAATGGATGAATTGGCCATAGCTCAGTGCTAGACTTGTTGTTAAGCATCTTGTGTACATCCCTGCCATGCATTTTGCTGTCATGTTTGGGTGCTGTAGCATGTTCATCTCATTGCATTTAGATGCCCACTTGCTGTAAATCGCAGACCGGTGTCATTCTTAAAACGCTTGCCATTTCCAAACCGTAACTCCGATTCCGGCGTTCTTTATATCATTTTCAAGCGATTTCATCTCATCTTTCCAGTGGTACCCTTGGAATTCCAAGTTGAGGCCAGGATCATGCTTTTCCTGTCATGTCTTGCATTTTGCATCCCGCATCGTATCCAGCATGGCATACCATCTTTGCATCGTGTTGTTTGAGTTTGCACGTGGTTGATTGTATCCTTGTTGCTTGTTTTTCTTGTTGGGTAGAGCCGGGAGACGAGTTCGCTACCGAGGAGCCCGTTGAGTTTGCTTTTGAGGATCCAGTAAACTCTGACAACTGTGCAGGCAAGATGATCATACCCTCGAAATCACTACTATCTTTGCTATGCTAGTTTGCTCGCTCTTGCTATGCCAATGCTACGATGCCTACCTTTTGCTTGTCAGCCTCCCAATTTCCATGTCAAACCTCTAACCCACCTTGTCCTAGCAAATCGTTGATTGTCTATGTTACCGCTTTGCTCAGCCCCTCTTATCGCGTTGCTAGTTGCAGGTGAAGTTTGAAGCCGTTCCTTGTTGGAACATTTACTTACTTGTTGGGATATCATTATATTGCTATGTTATCTTAATGCATCTATATACTTGGTAAAGGGTGGAAGGCTCGGCCTCTCGCCTAGTGTTTTGTTCCACTCTTGCCGCCCTAGTTTCCGTCATATCGGTGTTATGTTCCCGGATTTTGGCGTTCCTTACGCGGTTGGGTCATAATGGGAACCCCTTGATAGTTCACCTTGTTTAAAGCTTTTTCAGCAATGCCCAACATTGGTTTTACCATTCGCCACCCAGCCTTTTCTTTCCCTTGGGTTCTGCAGACTCAAGGGTCATCTTATTTTAACCCCCCCTGGCCAGTGCTCCTCTGAGTGTTGGTCCAAACTTGAGGGTTGGTTTTAGTTGTACGTAGTGTTCATCCGAGTGTGCCCTAAGAAAGAGATATGTGCAGCTCCTATCGGGATTTGTCGGCACATTCTGGCGGTGTTGCTGGTCTTGTTTTAACCTGTCGAAGTGTCTTGAGTTACCGAGATACTGAGTCTGATCGGAACGTCTTGGGAGGAGGTCTATTCCTTCGTTGACCGTGAGAGCTTGTCATGGGCTAAGTTGGGACTCCCCTGCAGGGATTGAACTTTCGAAAGCCGTGCCCACGGTTATGGGCAGATGGGAATTTGTTAATGTCCGGTTGTAGATAACTTGAACCTTAATTAATTAAAATGAGTCAACTGAGTGTGTTGCCGTGATGGCCTCTTCTCGGCGGAGTCCGGGAAGTGGACACGGTGTTGGAGTAATGTTTGCGCAGGTTGCTCTCTAGTCTCTCGCTCGTGCTTTGCCTCCTCTTCTCGCTCTCTTTTGCGAATAAGATAGCCACCATATATGCTAGTCGCTTGCTGCAGCTCCACATATATATTGGTTTATCCTTCCTATAAGCTTAAATAGTCTTGATCGCGAGGGTGCGAGATTGCTGAGTCCCTGTGGCTCACAGATACTATAACTCCAGATGCAGGTCCAGGTGATCCCGCTCCAGGTGATGAGTACGAGCTCAAGTGGGAGTTCGACGAAGACTCTCAGCGTTACTACGTGTCTTTTCCTGATGATTAGTAGTGGTGCCTAGTTGGGGTTCGATTCAGGGCCTTGTCGCGTGTTGGGTTTTCTTCTATTTTGGCGCCGTAGTCGGGCCATGAGTGTTTGTATGATGGATGTTATTTATGTACTTTGATGTGACGTGGCGAGTGTAAGCCAACTATGTATCTCCCCCTTTTATTATACATTACATGGGATGTTGTGAAGGTTGCCTAACTTGTGACATATGCCTTCAATGCGATTATGTCTCTAAGTCGTGTCTCGACACATGGGAGCTATAGTCGCGTCGAGGGCGTTACAGCCATAGAGCTGGCTCCTTACACCATCCACTACCAGTCCCGCACCGCCATCAAGTCACAAGCACTAGCCGACTTTCTCGTCGACTGGGCTGAGACCCAGCACCTGCCTCCAGCGCCCGACTCCACCCATTGGCGGATGCATTTCGACGGCTCCAAGATGCGCACCGGCTTGGGAGCCGGCGTCGTCCTCACTTACCTGAAAGGCGACAAGCTCAAATACGCACTGCAAATCAATTTTGCCGGCTCCAACAACGTCACCGAGTATGAGGCGCTCATTCACGGGCTCCGGCTTGCCAAAGAACTTGGCATTCGCCAGATCCTGTGTTATGGCGACTCGGACTTAGTGGTCCAACAATCATATGGCGACTGGGACGCCAAAGATGCGAACATGGCGAGTTACCATTCCTCGTGCAGCAACTCAGCGGGTATTTCGAGCGGTGCGAGTTCCTCCATGTGCCATGAAACGACAACGACCAAGCAGACGCCTTGGCACGAATCGGCTCTACCCGCCAAGCAATACCATCCGGCGTCGCCCTTCAACGCCTCCTCAAGCCGTCTGTCAAGCCTTCACGAGAATCAGACTCCATCTTTGTGCCGGCTCCTCCCGAAGAAGTCGGATCCAACTCCAGAGCCCTGGCAAACGGTACGGGGATTTTGGCAGATGGCTCCAAAGCCGGCACAGTCGAGGCCGGCCCAGGGACCGCAGTACCTGGCCCAGGGACGGCGGCGGCGGACTCGAAGACTCCAGGACTCGGCCCAAGAACCGCGCCAGTCGGCCTGGGGACTTCATTAACCCAGCAAGCGGTTGTTGACTTCAACCCACCACCTCCCAGCCCAACCGCCCTCGTCCAAGTCGCAGTTCTGGCAGTCAAAGAAATAGCAGCACCCTCATGGGCCCAGCCCATCCTCAAATTCCTGGTGAGCAAAGAGCTGCCGACTGATGAGACCTCAGCTAGGCAAGTACAATGCCGAGCGGCAGCCTACACCATAGTCAACAGAGAGTTGGTCAGGCGCAACATCACCGGTGTATACCAGCGCTGCATAGAGCCAGAGCAAGGCCAAGCAATTCTCAAAGACATCCATCAAGGTGAGTGCGGCCACCATGCGACTTCAAGAACACTCATCGCAAAAGCCTTTCGACACGGTTTCTTCTGGCCGACTACCTTAGAAGAGGCCAAGGAATTGGTCCAAAAATGCAAAGGGTGCCAGAAGTTCAGCTCCAAGCCACACTAGCCGGCTTCTGCACTCAAGACCATCCCCATTGCCTGGCCTTTCGCAGTTTGGGGTCTAGACATGGTGGGGCCATTCAAGACAGCACGAGGTGGCTTAACTCACTTACTTGTCGTAGTGGACAAGTTCACCAAGTGGATAGAAGCGAAGCCAATCAAGAAACTGAATGGTCATGCTGTAGTGACTTTCATCTCCGATATCACAATTCGGTACGGCATACCACACAACATCATCACCGATAAGGGCACAAATTTTGCCAAAGGCGCCTTGGCCCATTTTTGTACAACATACGGCATCCGACTGGACCTGACGTCCATCGCCCATCCACAGTCAAACGGCCAGGTGGAGCGAGCAAATGGCCTCATCCTGTCCGGCATCAAGCCCCGGCTGATCGAGCCTCTGGAGCGCTCGGCTGGCTGCTGGCTCGACGAGCTGCCAGCCGTCCTCTGGAGTCTGCGCACGACTCCAAACAAGTCAACAGACTTCACGCCTTTCTTCCTCGTCTACGGTGCCGAAGCCGTCATCCCAACGGACATAGAGTTCGACTCCCCACGAGTCACCATGTACACCGAGGAGGAAGCAGAAGAAGCACGTCAAGACGACGTCGATATGCTGGAAGAGGGCCGGCTGCTGGCACTCAGCCGGTCCAGCATCTACCAACAGAGCCTGCGCCGATACCACAACAGGAAGGTCAAGGCAAGATCTTTCCAAGAAGGCGACCTTGTGCTCCGGCTGATCTAGCAAACAGCCGGCCAGCACAAGCTGTCGGCGCCTTGGGAAGGCCCTTTCATCATCAGCAAAGTGCTAGGCAATGACTCCTACTACCTGGTTGACGCTCAGAAGCCCCGAGCATTCAAGAGGGATGACTCCGGCAAAGAGACAGAGCGGCCACGGAATGCAAATCTCCTCCGAAGATTTTACAGTTGATGTAGTATGTACCACGCTACCTTTTGTATTAAAGTACCAAGACTTCAGGGCCCCCAAGACGAGCTCGGGGACAGCCCTCTTTTGTCTGTATGATAAAAATTATGCCTACAAGTATGTTACTCTTTGTTATGCTGCTTGGTACCGGGCTCGACAAGTCGGACCGGGGACTTGCCGCCTTGCACTATGAAATGCTTCCTGCAGCCGGACAAGTAGTGTGTAACGCCTGAGTCGTCTCCTGTCAGAAGCTGCAGCTCGTAGAGCAACTGTACTGTAACGCCCTCGATGCGGCTATATCTCCCACGTGTCGAAGCACGACTTAGAGGCATAACCGCATTGAAATCAATGTCGCAAGTGAGGTAATCTTCACACAACCCATGTAAATAAGTAAAGGGGAAAGATACATAGTTGGCTTACAATCGCCACTTCACACAAAAAAAACATGAATAAAGCATTACAACATCCAAATACAATCAAGGTCCGACTACGGAACCAAAATAAAAGAAGAACCCCAAATGCGACAAGGTCCCCGATTGACCCCAACTGGGCTCCACTACTGATCAACTAGAACGAAACAACACAAAGGACAAGATCTTCATCGAGCTCCTCCTGAGCTTGGTTGCATCATCCGCACGGTAACCTTGGCACGTGCAAGCTGGTTTTGGAAGTATCTGTGAGCCACAGGGACTCAGCAATCTTGCACCCTCGCGATCAAGACTATTTAAGCTTATGGGTAAGGTAAAGGTATGAGGTGGAGCTGCAGCAAGCGGCTAACATATATGGTGGCTAACATACACAAATGAGAGCGAGAAGAGAAGGCAAAGCACGGTCGATACAAGTATGATCAAGAAGTGATCCTAAAACAACCTACATCAAGCATAACTCCAACACCGTGTTCACTTCCCGGACTCCGCCGGAAAGAGACCATCACGGTAACACACGCGGTTGATGTATTTTAATTAAGGTCAACTTCAGGTTTTCTACAACTGGACATTAACAAATTCCATCTGCCCATAACCGCGGGCACGGCTTTCAAAAGTTCAAATCCCTGCAGGGGTGTCCTAACTTAGCCCATCACAAGCTCTCACGATCAACGAAGGAATAGACCTCCTCCCGAGACATTCCGATCAGACTCGGTATCCCGGTTCTACAAGACATCCTCGACAATGGTAAAACAAGTCCAGCAAGACCACCCGCTGTGCCGACAAATCCCGATAGGAGCTGCACATATCTCATTCTCAGGGCACACCGGATAAGCTAAGCGTACAGGAGCCGACGTAACCCAAGTTGCCAAGGGATGGCCCTGCACGGTGCTCTGGGTTGGACCAACACTTAGAGGAGCACCGGCCCGGGGGTTTAATAAAGATGACCCTTGAGCCGGCCGACTGAAGGGAAAGAAAAGGCTAGGTGGCAAATGGTAAAACCAATGTTGGTCCTTGCTGGAGGAGTTTTATTCAAGGCGAACTGTCAAGGGGTTCCCATTATAACCCAACCGCGTAAGGAACGCAAAATCCGGGAACATAACACTGATATGACGGAAACTAGGGCGGTAAGAGTGGAACAAAACACCAGGCATAAGGCCGAGCCTTCCACCCTTTACCAAGTATATAGATGCATTAATTAAATAAGAGATATTGTGATATCCCAACAAGTAAACAATGTTCCAACAAGGAACGATCTCCATGTTCCAACAAGGAACAAACTTCAATCTTCACCTGCAACTAACAACGCTATAAGAGGGGTTGAGCAAAGCGGTAACATAGCCAAACAACGGTTTGCTAGGACAAGGTGGGTTAGAGGCTTGGCTTAACAATATGGGAGGCATGATAAGCAAGTGGTAGGTATCGCAGCATAGGCATCGGAAAAGAGCGAGCAACTAAGCAAGCAAAGATAGAAGTGATTTCGAGGGTATGGTCATCTTGCCTGAAATCCCGCAAGGAAGAAGAACGAGTCCATGAAGAAGACAAACGGACGAAGTCGAACGGATCCTCACAAACGCGACGTTATCAGAACTAACCCGAAGAAGCAACACCGGAAAGAAGCAAACAACATAGTAAACAACCACCACATAATCATGTCATGATGCACAATCAAGTATGATGCATGTCCGGTTAAATGAAGCATGGCATGGCAAAGTGCACAAACAATACTACAAATTAAGTGGAGCTCAATATGCAACTCCATTGCATATTGACGAAACACCACATTCAAGTTATTTAGTTCGATCTCGTTTATGTACTCAACAATATTAAGTGTTGTTAAGCATGTCAAGAGGTGAAACATAACAAAACTATACCATCTAAACAATTTAAATGGGGCCGGATATAACAAACAACGCATCCGGTAAATCCCCATATGCATTAGTAATTTAATGCAACATCAATTTAAACATTTAATTGTTGTTATCATGATGCGGATGACATGAACAAGTTTATGCAATTTTTATTAAAAGTTAACAAGAGCATTATGAAACATTTTTCATCGTGGCGGAAAAGAAAGGGGTGCCACGGCGATGATAACGAAACGGTGCCACGGCAACATTCCGGTTCCGTAAACTCATTGAGACATCGGTGCAAAAGAAAGTGATGGGAGCGTGTCATGCGATGAACGGTGGGGTGCTCCCGGTAACCGGGTTTCCACATGATGGTGACAAGGTAAAAGAGGGCAATGTGCACCGACAAATCAAGCACGGTGCAAGCACGAGCATCTCATACATCACACATGCATTCGTTCACGGCGGTCGTCTCAGGGTTGTACCTTCGAAGCGTGCGCTATCGGAGCGGTTCGGGTCAAGCGGTGTAGTCGTTCACGATCGTCGTGGGAAGTAGTGGTACTCGGCGATGATAGAGGAAGTAGATGTTCACGGTTCGTTGTGGGAAGTAGACGTTCTCGTGGCGACGGTAGTCGTTCACGTTCTTAGTTGCACAATTTTCCGTAGATGTTCGGAATCACGACGAGGGACTTGACGTCCACGGGTTCTTTGCTGGTCGATGGTAGCGGTTCTCGTATCGTCGTGGTACTTGGCGATTTCGGAGATGGCGGAAGATGAACTTGGCGGTTCTTATTGACCTAGTACTTGGCGTAATCTCCGGTTTGGTGATCGTTTTAGGCGTCGGGTGTCGAGGTCTCCGGCCGTAGTGGTACTTGTGAAGAGGTACTCGGCGGTCGTCGTGTAGACGTTCACAGGTTCTTCGGCGACACCGGGATACATCTTGGCGGTCTCGTCTCGGTCTTCAATCCCAAAACGAAGCAAGGCAAAGACTCGGGTGTGGTGGTACTTGGCGAACCAAAACATGCAGCCCCGATCATCGTTGGGAGGCGGGCAACGAAGCAGCAGCAACATGGGGCAGCGACGGACCCTAAGGCCGTGAGGAGGAGGGGCTCTGCACGAGGCCAGCAGCGAGGAGGGTCTTGGCCAGCGACGAGGGTTCCATGCCTTGTGCTTGTCTCTTGGATGAGGCAGAGGGAGGCAGCAGCGCTGAAGAAACGAGGCGGTGGAGCTTGGACTCCGACAACGAGCAGGGTGAGGCAGAGGTCCTGCGAGCGTCTGGGAGAGCCGGTTCCGGCCACGGCTCCACGGTTCAGGTCGGCCGGCGACGAGGCTTGACCGGAGCGGCAGCCTGGTTCCATGGCATTGGAGCAAGGAGGGAAGAGGCAGACGCGGGAGGAAGGAGGCGCGCCGGGGAGGAGCCGCGGCGCCTGGGCGACGCTGGTGGCCTCCGGCGGCACCGGCTCGAAGGCGGAGGAGGACGTGGGACGCCGGATCGGGAGGCGGCAGCTGTGTTCATCTCTGGCGGTGGCGGTGATGAACGAGAGAGAGGGTGAGGGAGGAGATGAACGAGGGAAGTGAGTGGCTGCAAGGGAGAGATGGGATCGCAGGAGATGGGGATCGGGATGCGGTTCCCTGGCGACGCGAGGGAACGATGGGCACGAGGGAAGAGGAGGATCGGGCCAGGGAACGAGAGGGCGATGGCGGCGCGAGGGGAAGGTATCGAGGGAGAAGGGAGTCGGGCTCCCTGGGTCTAGGGTTGCAGCACTAGTGGGCTGCATGCAAGGATTAGGTGGGCCTAAAGGGACGGCCTAGCATAGGTTGTAGCTGGGCTGGGCTCTCTCTCTCACTCTAAAGAACAGAAAAAAAACAGAGAAGAAAAACAAGAAAGAAAGAAAGAAAAGAGAGAAAAGAAGATGGTAGGAGAAAGAATATACTCTCAAACTCATAAAAATGAGTCTAATCCAAGAAAATAGGAGTGGGCATGGATGCAAGGCTTAGATTCAAACACATTTGAATTAAATTCAAATGGGTGAATAGGAAGTGGAGGTTTGGAAGGTCCAAAATGTTCGGTTTTTAGAGGAACCTCGATAAAAGAGATACAGAATTGTGGACAAGATTTGAAGGTCAAACTCGAAGTGGAAATAGGCATGAAGATTATTTTTGCACGTGTGTTATGGTGAATATCAAATTAAAGAAATATTGAATATAGCTCCCTACTATCGGGAGGATAGGTTATAAAGAGAAACCACCATGTGAGTTCCCTCGATTTAAATGGACCGAAGATCCATGCAATTTATTTAGTGAGTTGAGGTGCAAAGATTTATGAGATGATGGCATGATGACATGATGCAATGCACATGATGCAAAGATGAATGCAACAGACGAAACAAATCACACAACGAATCTCGGAAACCCTGGAAGACATCTGAAGCTCCGGTCTTGGGGCGTTACATGTACGGTGGGTAGGAGTAAGGTAGAATGGGCGTTCGCATGAAAAATGGCTAAGTACTCAAAGCATAAAACATAGCTCAAGACGCTTCCAGCCTTTTTTCGCAAAACCAACTCTTGAATAGTCGGATTGCCGCCTTCTATTCAATTTGCTCAAAAACTCTTAAAAATGGCTAAGTACTTGCCTTCCCAAAGTAGCCAAGCATTTGATCCAACGGCAGTCTGCATAGCGGCTGTCCGATTGGCAAGGCAAGCAACTAAGGGAAAGCGGCAAAGGAAAAAAATCCAAAAGAGCAATGAGCAAGAAAAGATAGAATTCGGATAAATATTTACATAGCATAGGCCCTTGGCCGAATCTTTGAGCAGAAGTTCAAAATACACCCCGCGGGTGGAATTGTGCGAATTAACAAGTTCTTCAGAGACTACTAAAGCAGATAAAATAAATATAAGGCGGCAGCCTAAGATGCGGCAGACGAATTCGGAGGGTCGGAGGAGGCGGCAGCGTCAGCCGTTGGGGCGGCCGGCCAGGCAGTCTCGGCTTGATCGCCTTCGGCAGCAGTCGGCTCAGTTGCACGCGGCTCGTTGCTGGAGGCACGGTTGAGCTGAGGCTGGTCGTCCGCTCCGTCTTCTGGTGCCTCCGTCTCGCCTCCGTCCTCCGCCTCGCCTTCCTCCTCGACGCTGGAGCCAATCACCTCCGCCGAGTCCTCGCCGTAGTCTGGGTTCATCCCAAACCACTCCGGCGGTACCTCCTCGCCGTCTTCAGACCGCTCGGGGACGAAGACGCTGGTGTCGGTGTACCCGGCTGTCACATCCCTAGCTTCTGGCATTGCTCTAGGCTAGCTTCATGTGTGCATCATGTCTATATTTTTGAAACTTGAATTGAGGAATATTGGAAGCCTCAAAACCCTAAATAAAAGAGGGGCAAAAACCCTGGAAATTTCATTCATTGCTCCAAAGTGCTCCTCTTAAAGGTTTGATAATTTTTGGTAAGGGTTCTGGTCCCAACCAAAATATTGAACATTTTTAAGGATTTATTTTTGGGACTTTGAATTTAAATCACTAGCTATTTGAAATTGAATTATATTCATATAATTAGAATATAATTTAAATACCCCTGAAATATTTTATAAGCTTTTGGAAAAGTCCATCTAGCAATATAAAAATATTCAGAGGAGCTTTGGCATTGTTTGAATTATTATTTTTAATTCAAACAGTGGCAAAAGAATTAAATAAAGAAAACAGAACAAAAATAAAAAAAGAGCAAAGCATCTTACCTGGCGCTTACCTGGTGGCCCAACAGGACCGGCCCAGCTCCCCCACCTGGCCGGCCCAGCCCGCCACCGCTACCCCCTGTCGTCTTCCCCCCCCTCGCCCCGAAGCTGCTCGGTGGCGCGCGCGGCCACGCGCCCCGGCCACCTCCTCCCTTCCAGCCTGCCTGGCTCCTCCTCGACGCCCCGGTGACGCCACGCACCTCCCTGACCCCCCTCTCACTTCTCCCTCGCTCTCTGGACCTCCCTCCCCCC
>NC_041380.1:201133261-201140794 GCF_002162155.2 Triticum dicoccoides
TCTCCTCCGTCCATTTGGACGCCGGAGGAGTGAGCCCGAGCCCTCCGCCGCGCCTGTTGCCACCGGCGACGAGCCGCCGGCGGGTTAGGCCCCGCTGACCAGGGGTTTGACCCCCCCTGGGTCGATGACAGGTGGGGCCAGCCCCCCTGCTAATTAGTTTAGTCTATTTTAACTAATTACCCCCTCTGCTGACACTGACATGCGGGCCCAGGCTCTAATTAAATTAGGTTAGTTAGTTAGTCACTGACGTGTGGACCCCACACGTCAGGTTTGACTCTGGGCGACCCAGTTGACCTGCTGACGTCATGATGATGTCAGGCTGACGCAATAAGTATTTCTGGATTTAAAAATAATCAGGAAATTCCAGAAAATGCCTAAAACTTCTAAAATTCATAGAAAATTAATCGTAACTCCAAATTAAATAATTTATATATGAAAAATTATCAGAAAAATTCAAGGAATCCATATGTACCATTTTCATGCATGTTAGAACAACTTATAGCTGCTGTTTAGCACAAATCAATTAAATGGCATTGGAATAATCACATATGGGGTTTAAATTTGAATCTTATATTCAAACCAACTTCATTTAATCTGTTGCTAGTTGCATTAGCTCAAAACACATTCATATTGCCATGTCATGAGCATGCATCATATTGTGCATTGCATTGATTGTGTTCCTTTCTGTGTTGCCGGTATTTGTCCCCTCTCGATAGACGTGATACCGATGATGTGATCGTTGACACTGATGAAGACTCAATGTTATCTTCAGAAGTGCCAGGCAAGCAAAACCCCCTTGTTCATTTCGATACAATCCTACTCTCTCGCTCCTGCTCTCTTTTACTGCATTAGGACAACAACGTTTCATCTGTTACTCGCTGCGGTAGCTGAACCCCTCTATCCTTTGCATGACCTGTCATTCCACAGTAAATAGATGAAACCCACTAGTATGAGTAGGAATTGTTTGAGCCCTGTTGTGCCTACTCATTCATGCTTGTTTGTCATGCCTGCTACTGCTTAGAGTTGAGTCAGGTCTGATTCATCGGGGATGAATCAGAGGCGTGTGAGCATGTCCTACCGTGTGTGAGCTAAGTGTGTGAACACGATTTGGTAAAGGTAGCGATGAGAGGCCATGTAGGAGTACATGGTGGGTTGTCTCATTGCAGCCGTCCTCAGGAACTGAGTTCTGTGTTTGTGATCCATGATTCAGCTACTACCATACATTGGGCCCTGAAATATGACCCCGCTCGACTTCTTATTCACCCTTGTCCTCTGTCCAGGAGTTGCAAGTAGTTTCTGGTGTTTGTAGCCTACTGGAGGCCGTGGGCAGCGCTCACCGTAGGGGTGGGCTGTGATGCGGTAGGTACGTGGCCGGGTGTACCGAATACCCGTTAGGTATCTCGGGAACCCTGTTCACATCGTTCGGGGCCGTATGGGAAACCTCGGCCGGACTCCCTGCGGATGGAACCTGAATAGGCGATAAACCTGGACTAGAGACTTGAGTGTTTAGGTAGGTCGTGGTCTACACCCACGTCGGCTTTCGCTTGAAGTCTGCCGAGCACATGTCGTGTGCAGACGCTAAGTGGTGGAAACATGTATGAAGAAGTACACCCCTGCAGGGTTATCATCATCTATTCGAATAGCCGTGTCCGTGGAAAAGGACTTCTGGGTTGCTTATATCAGTTCATAGACAAGTGAAAGTGGATACTCTAAAATACGCAAGATAAGCGTGAGTGCTATGAATGGCGTTCTCGTAGGGAGACGGGAGCGGATCCATAGTGGTGTATTGATATGGTGAATATGTGGACTCGTGTGCGCCACCTCAAAAGAGTTACTTGCAGTCGTAGTTCAGGATAGCCACCGAGTCAAAGCTGGCTTGCTGCAGTTAAACCCCACCATCCCCTTTGTTGATAATGATGCATATGTAGTTAGTTCTGATGTAAGTCTTGCTGGGTACATTTGTACTCACGTTTGCCTATTTTATGTTTTTGCAGAGAGACTTCGGTCTCACTAGTAGTTTCGCGTGGACTTCGACGTTTAGCTTGATACCTCAGCTACGATCTTGTGCCCTCGGCAGGATCTGGTAGATAGTCAGGCTTCTCAGCCTTTTTCATTTATAGATGTCTGTACTCAGACATGATAGCTTCCGCTTGTGCCTTGACTTGTATGCTCTGATTGTTGGGTCGTGAGACCCATGTTGGTAATATCTCGCTCCTCGGAGCCTATTGATTAAAATACTTGAGTTGTAGAGTCATGTTGTGATGCCATGTTGTATTTGCACATATCGAGCATATTGTGTGTATGTTATTGAAATGCTTGGTATGTGTGGGATCTGACAACCTAGTTGTTTATCCTTGGTAGCCTCTCTTACCGGGAAATGTCTCCTAGTGTTTCCACCGAGCCATGGTAGCTTGCTACTGCTCCGGGACACTTAGGCTGGCCGGCATGTGTCCTTCTTCGTTCCTGTGTCTGTCCCTTCAGGGAAATGTCACGCGATGAATACCGGAGTCCTATTAGCCCGCTACAGCCCGGTTCACTGGAGTCCTGCTAGCCCAGTGCTACAGCCTGGATTCACTCGCTGATGACCGACACGTTCGATGCTGGGTCATGGATGCCTGTCCCTGTAAGTCTGTGCCACTTTGGGTTTACGACTAGCCATGTCAGCCCGGGCTCCTTATCATATGGATGCTAGCGACACTGTCATATACGTGTGCCAAAAGGCGCAAACGGTCCCGGGCAAAGGTAATGCGACACCCGTGGGGATACCGTGCGTGAGGCCGCAAAGTGATATGAGGTGTTACATGCTAGATCGATGTGGCATTGAGTCGGGGTCCTGACAGCGTTGGTATCAGAGCCAGGCTGCCTGTAGGATTACCAAGCCAAACTGGTCGAAGTTGAGTCTAGAAATTCTTTAGTTATATAAGGGAATTGATTGTGGGATGGAACGTAAGGCTCTTTTTACTCCTTATACCTCATGGCCTTCTGATCTGAGACATCATCTTCTCTTCTACGGGGATTAAGAACTAGGCTTTCTCTTCTTTCTATCAGGATCACGTGTTACTAATCTGTAGACTTGTAGGATTGATGGTTCTAAGCTTGAGTTCAGTTTCTACTTCCGTATGTTAATTGTTGATCTCGAAACCTTGATATTGTGCTTCTGAGTGGCTATGCCACCATTTTGTAGCATGTCTCCAATCCTTTGAGCATTTACAGCCGTTATGCTGTCCGAGTCATCCCAGGTTTCTAAGTAGTCTGATGCAATTGCAAATCCTTTCTTCCCGGTTCAATGTTCCCATGGGCCAGATTAACCACACTAATCAGTGAGTTGAGGTACCCCGTTACCTTGACATGTATGTTGGAGATATTATTATGACCCTAGGTGTCTTAGGGGATCACCTAGTAATTTAGCCATGATTGGTGTCCCAGTGTGATGATTCTGGCCTTTATTCTCGGAAGCATCCCGTGATGCTACTTAGTAGTAGGTATTCTGTTCCTGGGTTCTTGAACCCGAGATTCACTCTACCTACTTCATGTTGATAGTAATTGCTAGTGCCTTTAGGATATTAGTAACCTTTGCGATAGTCCTTGAAGTCCGTGGTATCTTCTTCTTCCAAATACCATGAACTACTTATGGCAGAAGTTCCTCGTTGAACTGAAATATCACAACAGGATTATTCTTGATGAGTTCTCCATTATATATTGTGACTCTGCCAGTTCTACCTTTCTGCATGGGTTATCCGGAAGAATTATGTTGAACTCGGTTCGACATACTAATCTATGCATCCACAACTCAGAAAGTTATATGTTCCTTTGAGTTGTTCTCTTTAGTTGTCTACTGACCTTCGTCTATCAATTGATAGTCAAGAGTATGCGCGCGTTCGTTTGTCGATGCCTATTACTCTTGTGGCCCGTCAAGCCATTCCGTCCTGAATGACTAGGAGAAACAAACTCCAGTACCTCATCCATATGTAGGATTGGGTCAAAGTAGTTGTGTTCCGCAGATCAAGTTACAATCCAGCTTCTGGTCTGCTCTACCCTGAAGTATTACCTTCTTTATGACAGGAATTTCATGAGAATTGCACCACCTTTTGTGAATTCTTGACATAGTGATACTTCTCGCCATCCTTTTTCATTCCTCGGTTCCGTGTTGATGCAACCGGAATACCGACAAATGAATTGTGATGTGTGAGATCAATACTCCTAGCAACCTTGTTGCTTGGTAGTTAAAGGATAATAATTTTATTCTTAGTATGTTGGTTATTGAATCACCATTCTAAGATTGATCGTGCTACCTAGTCCTTATTTCCTGGTGCACTCTTTGATTGATGAGTTAGGATTTGTCAAGTCCTCGCTCATTTGATCATATCATCTTGCCCTGAAAAGCAAGATTGTTCTCGAGCTTAGTAACATACCGGTGGTTCGTGACTTTCCAAATATCTTCTTGGAGGTGTTACCGGGTTGTCACCTGACCGCTATGTTGAGTTCGTGATCAAGTTGGTTTCTTGTGAACCACCTTCTCTCCAAGAATCGGTGTTAGATATCCCTGAGCTAGTTGGTTAAGCTAGACAACAACTTGGAGAGTTGGAAGATAAAAGCTTGTCTGACTTAGTTCGTTCCAAAGGGATATTCTTGTGTAGTGTGTGTTGAAGAAAGATGATATCTTCATCGATTGGTCCTTGTGATCAGTTGCTGGACCTATTGTCTTATCAATCCCTTGATTTGAGTGTGGGCTATCGTCAAATCAAATCAGTACCAACGATGCTCGTAATGTTGCCCTACTCGTGGTTGATCCCTCGAGCATACACCATTACATCTTTGGTCTGACCAATGCTATCACCGTGTTCACATGATGGTGGAAGTCCAGTGATATGGAAATTCCGATGAGTTGCTGTTGAGCCCATCAGTAGCATTTTGTCTTCCCCCATGAATCATGTTGAACATCAACCTAGTGTTGGAAACTTTTGAAAGCATTTGCTCATGCTAGCTCGTGAAGCATATGTTCGGATGTAAGAAGTGATTTCCTCTAGTTCGTGTGCATTTGATGCAAGTTGCCGCCGTGGACTTGAGAAAGTCAATGTTGCTTCCTCTGGAATCATCGCAAGTCAGTCATGCACACGTGCGAAGAATTCTGTGGTTTGAAGACTTGCAACCTTCAATCTATATGTATCCCTAGCACACCAAGCCACTGATTGATTTGTTCAAGGAGAAGAAGTTCCTTCTTAAGAGTATACCTTATGCAAGGATTTTGATATCCTCGTTGATGGTTCCCCACCTGAACTCGGTAGTGTTTTATTATAAGACTACCACGTGGTCATGCTTGTCTGGGACAACGTGTTCACATGTTTGTAGCAGAACCAGCTCATGTTTTGGAGCTTACTATCGTAGTTCATTTCCCGAGAATCTCGCAACGTCATCTCGTCGATTTGTGTTGCAAACTTTCATTTTTCTTTCTAGACTTGATGAGTCTGGGATATCCTGACACCAACCAGATCTGAATCTCAGGCAGATATGATGGTTGGAACATTCTCCAAGAGCTATAATATTGGTCCCTCGATAACCGGTAAAGTGGATGTCGTGGCCAACACACCCAGCCGGAAGACCTGTTATTATAATATCTTGATTGAGGAAGTTGGCCACCTCCCCATAGGGATTTCGTAGGATTTACTCCCTAGTTGCCCCTATGGATTTTGAGATCCCGAAGTCCGACCTTTTACTTGATGTTCTAGATACCAGACCGTTTCTATGAATGGGTTACACTAGCACATCAAGGAGAACATTTGAAGCGGAGTGCTAAATGTCTCTCGGTCGATCATCCAGATTTTGTTCCTTGGCTTCGCTAAGGTGAAATCTGAGAAGGTGTTATCTTCCTTTGCATCTGCATCTTCCATCACCATTCATCATGGTAGTGAGTTGTGTTACCGGACCCTTGACACGGATGTTGGTAAAACCTTGATGATTGTGGAAATGCTCAAGTTCTTGAGAGCACGCACAAGCGCTACGTGTTATCCTCGGCACTAGCTGGGTTTGCTCTCAGTTTCCTCGGCAAATGCTATGACCTTTTCAAACAGTGAATTCACTCCCTATTGTTGGGTTCTTCCCCAGTTACCAGAATCATTCCCAGCATTTGCATTTTGTTCCCAGCTTGCACCGCCAATGTGCCATTCTACCATGGGTCTCTTCCATTTCCGGTGATAAGCAAATTCATCCATTACGTTGTCTTCAACAAGGTAATCCACATCATCCAAGTCCGAGTATGCCATTCTACCGACCCCCTCCAAACGATCGCTCGAGAATTGCCTTAGGCTGGTTTAAAGAGTTTCAATGATCTCTGAATCAAAAGTAATTCTTTTTTCCACTTAAGGGGATATCTCTACGAGTCACCTTCCCTAAGGTGTATCGTTATGGTATCATGGCAACTCAACTCCTCGCTACGTTGACAATCGTTTACCCCCTTCTTAGGTATGAAATTGTTGTCCACCTAGTGAACCTTCGTCATCTGCCTCACTCCATTTCTTCGGATCTGTGCTTCGTCTCTCACCTCAAGAGATGTTGATATGTCTCATCCCATGAGTTGATCCTAAGTTGTTCGGTCTTCTCGAAGATCGATTGTTCTAGAGTTTTCCTTTCCTCTTCTTGTCATGATTAGCTGGAGTTCTCAGAGCAAGACATCAAGACAATGATGGTGATCGAATCAACGTTCAACTGAAGTGCACCCTGGATCGTGAAGATTGTACTAGTTTGCGTTTCCCCTTCATCCTACCCTACGCTTGAATCTCGAGACGAGATTCTTGTTTAGTGGGGGTGAGTTGTCACATCCCTAGCTTCTGGCATTGCTCTAGGCTAGCTTCATGTGTGCATCATGTCTATATTTTTGAAACTTGAATTGAGGAATATTGGAAGCCTCAAAACCCTAAATAAAAGAGGGGCAAAAACCCTGGAAATTTCATTCATTGCTCCAAAGTGCTCCTCTTAAATGTTTGATAATTTTTGGTAAGGGTTCTGGTCCCAACCAAAATATTGAACATTTTTAAGGATTTATTTTTGGGACTTTGAATTTAAATCACTAGCTATTTGAAATTGAATTATATTCATATAATTAGAATATAATTTAAATACCCCTGAAATATTTTATAAGCTTTTGGAAAAGTCCATCTAGCAATATAAAAATATTCAGAGGAGCTTTGGCATTGTTTGAAATATTATTTTTAATTCAAACAGTGGCAAAAGAATTAAATAAAGAAAACAGAACAAAAATAAAAAAAAGAGCAAAGCATCTTACCTGGCGCTTACCTGGTGGCCCAACAGGACCGGCCCAGCTCCCCCACCTGGCCGGCCCAGCCCGCCACCGCTACCCCCTGTCGTCTTCCCCCCCCCCTCGCCCCGAAGCTGCTCGGTGGCGCGCGCGGCCACGCGCCCCGGCCACCTCCTCCCTCCCAGCCTGCCTGGCTCCTCCTCGATGCCCCGGTGACGCCACGCACCTCCCCGACCCCCCTCTCACTTCTCCCTCGCTCTCTGGACCTCCCTCCCCCCCTC
>NC_041380.1:201140980-201245760 GCF_002162155.2 Triticum dicoccoides
CCTCTGTTTCTCCCCCCATGACCGAGAGTCGCCGTCGCCGCCGCTCGCCAAAACCACGGCCACCGGGCCTCCCTCGCTCCCCCGACTAGCCCAGAGGCTCCGCCTCAACCCCCTCTACCTCCTCAACGAGCCACGAGGCCCCGGACGTGCCGCATCGCCGCCATCGACGTCGTCTTCTACCTCGGACCCGCCGGCCGTCTTCGTCAAATTCGTCGGCTCCGGTGCCTCCCCGAGCTCGCCGAGGCCACCACTGCACCCGCTGTGAGCTCCTGTGCTGATTCCCCCTCTTCCCGTGCCCCACCTCCCTCTCTAGCTAGCCCCACCACTTTGCCCGAGAATCTCTCGCCGCCGGCCATGGCATGGTCGTGGCCACAGCCACCCCAGCTCGTATCCGAGGCCACTGTCGTGCTCACCGTGATCTCAGGAGTCCGTAGAGGCCCTCAGCTGACCTCGCCGTGCCATGTAACGTCGAACCCGAGCACGCCCGAGCTCCGGCCGCCGCTGCCGAGCTCGGGGCCGTCGTCTCCGGCCGCCCTAGCTGCTGCTGCTTGCTGAAACGGGCGCGGGTGAGCTCCAGCTCTCCGTAGCCGCTCTCCTCCGTCCATTTGGACGCCGGAGGAGTGAGCCCGAGCCCTCCGCCGCGCCTGTTGCCACCGGCGACGAGCCGCCGGCGGGTTAGGCCCCGCTGACCAGGGGTTTGACCCCCCGTGGGTCGATGACAGGTGGGGCCAGCCCCCCTGCTAATTAGTTTAGTCTATTTTAACTAATTACCCCCTCTGCTGACACTGACATGCGGGCCCAGGCTCTAATTAAATTAGGTTAGTTAGTTAGTCACTGACGTGTGGACCCCACACGTCAGGTTTGACTCTGGGCGACCCAGTTGACCTGCTGACGTCATGATGATGTCAGGCTGACGCAATAAGTATTTCTGGATTTAAAAATAATCAGGAAATTCCAGAAAATGCCTAAAACTTCTAAAATTCATAGAAAATTAACCGTAACTCCAAATTAAATAATTTATATATGAAAAATTATCAGAAAAATTCAAGGAATCCATCTGTACCATTTTCATGCATGTTAGAACAACTTATAGCTGCTGTTTAGCACAAATCAATTAAATGGCATTGGAATAATCACATATGGGGTTTAAATTTGAATCTTATATTCAAACCAACTTCATTTAATCTGTTGCTAGTTGCATTAGCTCAAAACACATTCATATTGCCATGTCATGAGCATGCATCATATTGTGCATTGCATTGATTGTGTTCCTTTCTGTGTTGCCGGTATTTGTCCCCTCTCGATAGACGTGATACCGATGATGTGATCGTTGACACTGATGAAGACTCAATGTTATCTTCAGAAGTGCCAGGCAAGCAAAACCCCCTTGTTCATTTCGATACAATCCTACTCTCTCGCTCCTGCTCTCTTTTACTGCATTAGGACAACAACGTTTCATCTGTTACTCGCTGCGGTAGCTGAACCCCTCTATCCTTTGCATGACCTGTCATTCCACAGTAAATAGATGAAACCCACTAGTATGAGTAGGAATTGTTTGAGCCCTGTTGTGCCTACTCATTCATGCTTGTTTGTCATGCCTGCTACTGCTTAGAGTTGAGTCAGGTCTGATTCATCGGGGATGAATCAGAGGCGTGTGAGCATGTCCTACCGTGTGTGAGCTAAGTGTGTGAACACGATTTGGTAAAGGTAGCGGTGAGAGGCCATGTAGGAGTACATGGTGGGTTGTCTCATTGCAGCCGTCCTCAGGAACTGAGTTCTGTGTTTGTGATCCATGATTCAGCTACTACCATACATTGGGCCCTGAAATATGACCCCGCTCGACTTCTTATTCACCCTTGTCCTCTGTCCAGGAGTTGCAAGTAGTTTCTGGTGTTTGTAGCCTACTAGAGGCCGTGGGCAGCGCTGACCGTAGGGGTGGGCTGTGATGCGGTAGGTACGTGGCCGGGTGTACCGAATACTCGTTAGGTATCTCGGGAACCCTGTTCACATCGTTCGGGGCCGTATGGGAAACCTCGGCCGGACTCCCTGCGGATGGAACCTGAATAGGCGATAAACCTGGACTAGAGACTTGAGTGTTTAGGTAGGTCGTGGTCTACACCCACGTCGGCTTTCGCTTGAAGTCTGCCGAGCACATGTCGTGTGCAGACGCTAAGTGGTGGAAACATGTATGAAGAAGTACACCCCTGCAGGGTTATCATCATCTATTCGAATAGCCGTGTCCGTGGAAAAGGACTTCTGGGTTGCTTATATCAGTTCATAGACAAGTGAAAGTGGATACTCTAAAATACGCAAGATAAGCGTGAGTGCTATGAATGGCGTTCTCGTAGGGAGACGGGAGCGGATCCATAGTGGTGTATTGATATGGTGAATATGTGGACTCGTGTGCGCCACCTCAAAAGAGTTACTTGCAGTCGTAGTTCAGGATAGCCACCGAGTCAAAGCTGGCTTGCTGCAGTTAAACCCCACCATCCCCTTTGTTGATAATGATGCATATGTAGTTAGTTCTGATGTAAGTCTTGCTGGGTACATTTGTACTCACGTTTGCCTATTTTATGTTTTTGCAGAGAGACTTCGGTCTCACTAGTAGTTTCGCGTGGACTTCGACGTTTAGCTTGATACCTCAGCTACGATCTTGTGCCCTCGGCAGGATCTGGTAGATAGTCAGGCTTCTCAGCCTTTTTCATTTATAGATGTCTGTACTCAGACATGATAGCTTCCGCTTGTGCCTTGACTTGTATGCTCTGATTGTTGGGTCGTGAGACCCATGTTGGTAATATCTCGCTCCTCGGAGCCTATTGATTAAAATACTTGAGTTGTAGAGTCATGTTGTGATGCCATGTTGTATTTGCACATATCGAGCATATTGTGTGTATGTTATTGAAATGCTTGGTATGTGTGGGATCTGACAACCTAGTTGTTTATCCTTGGTAGCCTCTCTTACCGGGAAATGTCTCCTAGTGTTTCCACCGAGCCATGGTAGCTTGCTACTACTCCGGGACACTTAGGCTGGCCGGCATGTGTCCTTCTTCGTTCCTGTGTCTGTCCCTTCGGGGAAATGTCACGCGATGAATACCGGAGTCCTGTTAGCCCGCTACAGCCCGGTTCACCGGAGTCCTGCTAGCCCAGTGCTACAGCCTGGATTCACTCGCTGATGACCGACACGTTCGATGCTGGGTCATGGATGCCTGTCCCTGTAAGTCTGTGCCACTTTGGGTTTACGACTAGCCATGTCAGCCCGGGCTCCTTATCATATGGATGCTAGCGACACTGTCATATACGTGTGCCAAAAGGCGCAAACGGTCCCGGGCAAAGGTAATGCGACACCCGTGGGGATACCGTGCGTGAGGCCGCAAAGTGATATGAGGTGTTACATGCTAGATCGATGTGGCATTGAGTCGGGGTCCTGACACCGGCGATCGCCGCAGCACACTTGACGAGGGCGTCTTCCGCAGCTGCCAGCTCCGGCTGGGCCTCTGACCGGAGGGTGGCCAGCCGGTCTAGATCCAGCCCCGGATACCATGCTTTGATGAACTCCAAGGCCCGGCGCGCTCCAGCTTGGGCCGAGGAACCCTTCTAGGCCTCAAGACGACCAGCCGCGACCTCTAGCCAGTCGGCAGTCAGGCTAGGGGTGCGCAGAGCCTGCATATCCGGCCAGAGGGCGGCAATCGCCTGGGCGCCGACACGTTGAAGCCGGCGCAGCATCCGGTGAGTCGGCCGAAGGCGAGCCTCGATGCTCAGGATATGCTCATCAAGGGTTCAGGGGGCGTCGACGGCGATCTCTACACCATTCGCCCTCCGACCTTCACGGTCAGTCTCGATGGCTAGGATGGCGGCCTGCGAGTGCCCAGGGAAGAAGTCTGCAAAGACGGAAGAAACAAAGAAGCAAGTCGAAAACCAGGAGTCGGCACGACTTATAATCGGCAGCTCGAAGAAAGAAAGTAAATGAACTCACCATCAGCAATGTCTTCAATCTCATGGAAGCCGGAGGCCAGCATCGCCTCCTTGTCAGTCCAGGAGGAGCGCTCGCTCGTGAACTCGCCAGAAGGGTGGTTTCCGCCTCTTCCGCCTCCTTCCGCGTCTTCGCAAGCAGCCCCCTCTGCTCTTCCAATTGAGTGGCCAGCAGATCGCGCTCTGTGGCGAGCTTGCTGCACTCCTCCCCCTTGGCGCGCAACGCGGAGTTTGCGTCGCTCAGCTGCTGTTGAAGAATAGCGTTGGCCTCTGAAGAGAAGGAAGAAAGAAGGCGTTAAGTCATCAATAAAGAAGGTCGCCGGGGAGATCCGGCCCGATTGCTCAGCAGTCGGCCCGAATCTCGGGGACTATAGCCCGCGGGTGCGCTAGCGCGCACCCGCAAAAAAGAAAAAGGACTTACTACGGCTCTCTGACAAGTCGGCGGTCCGCTTGCCCAGCTCTTCGACGTTACGGTTGAAGGCAGTAACGCGGAGGTTGTGGTAGTCCTGCGACAAGTGTTTCAGACAAAAGTTAGTACCCGGAGCTCACCAATTGGAGTTCCGGGCCGCCTGCTCAGCAGCCGGCCCGAAACTCAGGGACTACAACAAGTGGGTGCGCTAGCGCGCCCCCACAGAAAGGAACAAGAAAACAAGGACCAAAGAAAAAACATACCCGGACGGCTTCTCGCGATGCCAGGTATGCCTTGGTGCAGTTCTGGAGGGCGTCGCCCTCAGCTTGAAGCTTCGCCTGGATGTCCAGAAGCGCCTAGTTCAGCGGCCCTGTGCCGCCTCCTCGCACCCACCCAATGGGTGTGGCGCTCGTTGCTTCAGCGTCTGGGATCGCCGAGCTGGCGGTGCCGGCCTCCAGGGGGCGGGGTGCCGAGGTCGCCTTCTCAAGACGGCGGCGCGTTGGCGAGCCGACTTGAAGGAGTAGCCTCGCCACGGCCTCATCTTCAGTCGGCGGCACCGGAGGGTCCGCTGGCTGTTTGCCCTGCGCACTCCCAGACGGCGGCGGAGGCGGTGGCAGAACGATCACGTTCGGCGTAGAGGAGTCGCCGCCTTCCCTCTCCATGACGGGGTTCTCTCCGCCGGCTCCCCAGTCTGCCCCGTGAACTCCGGAGGTGGCGGCGCAGAGTTCAACGGGGGGACGAACACCGCCAATTGGCGGTGCGCGGCCTCCTTAGCCCGCCGCTTCGTCGCTGCGACGGCTTCGGCCTCCGCCAGCTTCTTCTTGGCGGAGGCCTCCGCATTATCGGCCTCCGCCTTCTCCAGGCGGGCGGCCTCTTCCTCGTTGCGCTTCTCCTGCGCATTCCGCTCCATCACCTCCCAGAGGTCATCAGCGGGGTCAATCCGCCGAGTGGTGGCAGACGTCTCCGCTGACCCCATGACGGAGGCGGCGGCAATCCTCTCAAGAGTAAGGGGAGCCCTGAAGGAAGGGAAGCAAGTAAAAGACTCAGACAAAGCTGCAGAGAAAGAATAAAGCGTTGAGATGGAATAATCACGCGGAGACTAGTCGCGGCTTCTTCACTTCCTTACAGAAGCGGATGGCCTTCGCAGCCGCCTCGTCCTGCCGGGTCGCCGCAGCTGAACCCTTGGGTTTCTTCGATCGACTGCCGAACAAGGTCGGCACGGCCCTATGCTTCTTCTCGCTGCCTGGAGCACCCGGCGCGGCAGAAGAGCCCGCGCCAGGCTGGCTGGCTCCTGGCCGATGGCGAGGGCGACTTCTCCCTCGGCCTCGTCGTCAGGCCAGTCGGTGAAAGTGGCCGAAGGCCTGGAGCCGCCTGCTGCTCCTCCTCCTCCCTCCGCGTCGTCTTCCAAAGCCGCTGCTCCCGGATCGGGGTCGTCGACGTTGCTCTCTGCCCGGTCGGCAAGGAACTCGCGGGCCGGCCCCGTGGTGCAGGCTGGTGGATGGAGGAGGGGGTTCTGACCAAAGCCGACTGGTCAGGCTGCACAAAATAAACTCGGCAAGAAAGAAGACAATCCAAAGAAAGAAAGAAAAGGAAACTCACTACGGGCGGAGGGTTGGCGTGGGAGTACGGCTCCTTGCCGAACCGCCAATCCTCCAGGAGCTTGCTATCCGAGAAGTAGTTCACCATGTAGGCCACCTCCTCATGAGGCATGTCCTTGGTGCACATCCGACTCGGGTCACGGTGCCCGCTCATTTGGCATATCATGTGGGGGCGACCTTGGAGCGGGAGAACTCGGCGCGCCACGAAGGTGGCCAGCAGGTCTGGACCTGTCAAGCCCTCCGACTGCGTCAGCACTCGGAGTCGCGTGACGGCACCGGCTCCCGCAGGCGTCAGTGAATTGGCCCGTACGACCAGTTAGGCAGTCTCCCAGCCGGCGGGCCAGCTTCGAAAGCCGGCAGGTTGACCCAGTCGCCCCTTGCGGAGACGCTCCTGACATAGAAGTACGATTGCTGCCACATCTTCACCAACTTTATTAGCAAGATGGTGGGGAAGGGGTTGTCGGGCCCCAACCTTCGCACAGCGATGAAAGCGCCGCATTGAGCCGGCATGCCTGCAGCCTGGGTGCCGAGCTTGGAGAAGAAGAACTCCCCCCAGAGCTCGAGGGTGGGGAGGACTCCGAGGAAGCCTTCGCACAAGGCCACGAAGGCGGACAACAGCACCACCGTGTTGGGCGTGAGGTGGTGCGGCTGGAGGCCGTAGAACTCCAGAAAAGAGCGGAAGAAGCTGCTCGCCGGCAGCCCCAACCCGTGCAGGCAGTGCGAGCGGAAGATGACCCGCTCGCCCTCCTGCGGCGCGGGGGAAATCTCCCCCGTCGGCGCAAGACGCACCCGCATGTAATCTTCGCCGGGGAGCCGACGAATCTTGTGGAGGAACTCGATCTGCTCGTCGTGAACTTCTGAGCCATCCCAGGTGCCGGAGCGCACCGGGGGAGGCGCGGTGGCAGAACAAGAACTCATCGCGAGGTGATCGCTGCGGCGTTCGTTGAAGCTTGGGCGCGCTGCGGAGCGAAGAAGAAGAAGAAGGAGAAGAGCAAGGAGGAGTGAGAAGGAGGGGCGCGCGTGCTCTGCCGCGCCCGCCTCTTTCCCCTACTTATAGCCTCATGGGCTGCGAAGCCGAGGGGGCGGTCGTGGGATTTACTGCGCCCACGACCCCACGACCCCCATGTTTCCACGACAATGTTACTGCGCGCAGTAACTTCACAAGAATCCCAACCGTCCGCTCGGGCCATAGCGGATCCGCTCGAGCGCCGAGGCACGGTAATGGCGCCCCCCTACAGGCATGTCCCGTTGCGCACGTAGGCTGGCAGACTGGCCTGGCCACGCGTTGCCACATGACAGGCCTGGAACAGGCGGCGGCCTGGACGCTTAGCCAGCACGCTTCTTTGATCCCGCCATGATGTTCGAAATACTGTGCAAGCCAGAGTTGGGCAGGTCCGACTCCTTCTAGTTGGCCCGGCGGGTGTCAAGCAAGAACCATGTGTCGAGCACCCGGAAAGGGAAACTGCTGAGGCTTCTCGGCCGATCGACCGCGGCGCCTCACCAGCTTTGGGGATTACTGTCGGAGTAATGGGCCACGGGTAGGCCAACCCGAGCCCAGAACCTTTCAAGACATCGGGGCAGGCTGCGCCCCTCAAGACCCCAGGACGAAGAGCCGCCTTCTGAGAAGACGGCGGCAAGACGGCCGACTGCCCACTCGCGGCCGAGTCCCGAGGATGACCTCAAGATAAGCCGACTCCTGACTGGCGACTTCCAGAGAAGCCGGCTTTGGGGAGTCAGCCCGCGACTCCAACGAACCCCATATCCTCATCGGGAGGGACAGGACCGGGGAGTGGCTATAGTAAAGCCCGCTCCCGCCCCTTACCAAGGGCAGGCATGGCCACAGCATGCCGTACCCGGGGAGATCTCCGTGCAGCATGGCATTGTTGCCGTGCCGGCCCTGACATCAGCACTGAAGGAACGAATCCTGCGCCCACGACGGCTTGTCTGTACGACCCTGGGGCGGCGGGTCCCACCAGTCAATGGGACCCCAGGAGACGGCAAGTGCACCACCAGTCGGCCCCCAGAGTCGGCCAAACCCTTCCCCGGGGCCCACGCGCCATTAATCAGATGTAACGGAGAGTGGCAATAGTGATCGCCCACCAGGCGGCGGGGCTGTTACCACGACTCCATGATCAAGCCCGCGTCATCAGAAGCACGGCTACAGTAATCAGCAGCCAGCAAGACCCGCCAATGGCGGACGCGGCCTGTCAGCTCCGTACCTGGCCAGTCGGCGGGGCCCACCAGTCGGCGGAGAAGACGGAGGCCGGAGGCACTGACGGCTGGGCCTGCGCCCAGCCGGATTACCATTGTACCCCTGGGGGTAGGCCTATATAAACCCCTAGGACACCCATGCAAAGTTTTGGAATCCATTAGCTCTAGACCAGATCATATAGGAGGGAGAGAGCTAGCCTTGCCCTCTCCTACCTTTAGGAAACAGCTCAAGGAGCAATCATGTAAACACCTTGCCATAGTGATCATGCGGAGACCCCGTAGAGCAGCAGTAGGGGTATTATCTCCCCGGAGAGCCCTGAAGCTGGGTAAGATTCGCCGGCGTGCATGTCTACGCCTCATCCCATTTCCAGGCACCGGCGACGTTCTACTCGCCCCCACCATGATAAGCCATCCTTTGGCATATGTCGCACCCAACCCCCGACACCTGGCTCAAGAGAAACACGCTGCGCTCGTCCTGCAGGATCGCGATGTTGGGGCAGTTGTTGATGTTGTTGCAATGGTGCAGCAGATGCGGGTGTTGGTTGTGGTAGACGCGCGAGTACTTCATCTAACTTGGCATCCTACTTCGTGTCAATGTCATCAATCCTCTCTAGTGCCTTTCCAAAGTTGGCCATTGCATCTTCCACCTATTAACCCAACATTTGTTGAAACTTATCATGAAGCTCCTTATTTGTCATGTTCTCCCAATCAATCTCATTGGCTTGTGGTCCTGCCGTGGTTAGCAGCAATACAAACACACAAGAACATGACCCTACAGACTACTAAAAAGTGGTGCTGGTGGGGTGTCACAAATCCGTCAAGCAAATCTCAAATTCTTACTAGTTCTTACAAAGCAGCAGGTTGTGATCGGTGACCGTTGTAGTCAAAACTCTCAAAGATTGGACCATTGCCAGGTGGTGCCAAATGCACGATGTAGATGTATGTGGTGCTGGGATGGCTTATAATATTGTAGCAAAAAGGGTCAGTGATAATCAATTCAAAGATGCAAAGTTGAATAAATGCTCAATGATGGTACTATGCTAGTCCTATGCGAGACCGTGTTAGAGACGCGAGCCTAGAATAGTAACAAAATCCGGTGCTGCACGTAAACAAGGGTGGATCACATTCTGAATCTCTTTTTTTCACTTGTTTTTTTTCTGTTTTGCCTCTTTTTTGCTACGCATTTTTTCCGAAAAAGTCTACAAATGGTCTAAAAACTGCCTAGCTAGAATTTTCCAGACTTAGTTTTTTAAATAGGAACTATTTTTCTTCTGCGGGTGGCTCGGAAATTGGGGAGTCCGATGTGGTCAAAACTCATAGTATGCCGTGATCGCGAAGTCGAAAACAAAGCAACAAATACTGGACTCGGACTGGTGGCGGAGATGAATCTGGTTTAACTCGGACTGGTGGCAGATATATGTCGGGGCAGTGGAACATGGACAAGTGGTGAATCTGCAATGGAGGTGGACTCAGATTGGCGTGATGGTGGCCGATATGTGGTCTGATCGGCGATGGATATGTGATGGTGGTATATGGTAATGGTGATGGCGATGGTGGTATATGTCAAAGGTGATGACAATGGTGCGGTGGTGGTGATGAGATGGTGTGGCGGCGGCATGACAACATGTGAACAGAACTCAAAACTCTAAGAGACTAGACGCTAAGACCAGCAACTTGACATGAGAATGCAACCGCAAATTCGACAAAGTAAATACAAAAAAGATTATGCAATGGCTTAGATTGGTTTGGATATAATGAACTAACCCTAAATTTTTTGGCTTTTTCGTGGACTGTAGGTAGGAAAAACAGACTCAATCTAAACAACGAAAAACTGTAAAATCTTACCGAGCAACCTAGAAATCAGATAGCACTTGATAGAGGAAAAGGTGTCCCATCATTCGATGAGATGGTGATTATCATTTTCAGAGGAGAAGACTTTGACGATCCGACTATGAACGTGTGACGACGTCGTTCCTTAGCAATCGCTAAACCCACTACCATAGGTTATTGACCACGCCGGAGCACGATCAACCTGACCAGGAGGGTCTATTTCCTGCAATCAAACGAAGGACAAGCAAGGAACTAAGATTGCAATCTGCATATTGGTAATTCAAGGTGAACGCTTTATTGATAAAGGTGGGGTTTTGGGACGTCTTGGTTTGGTTGTTGAACACAGACAAACTACCCGAAGTTGCAGCTATGACAAACTTTAAACTAAACAAAACCCAAAGTTTAATCGATTCCCAAATGGCTTTATATATGGAGGAAGATGGGGGAATTCCATGGCCCCTTGGAGGAGGGGTCCGAAACAAACCCTAACTCTGTTTTCCCCACACATACGGACTCTAAAAAGAGCCTATACTTTAGTATTTCGAAATTACATGGGCCTAGCCCAATAAAAAGGTGACGTAACACCTATAATAGCCTCTGGATGAAATTTATGAAGTGGCATCTTGTATATTTCGTCCAAGGCTTCATGCACTCATTATGGTGGATTCAATGTCCTAAAATCATCACTTGTAACTCCGTTTTTGTTCCCCTTGTGCACGCCATCATCTCCATAATTGATATTGATCCACTGTTCTTCCTTCTTGTCAAAGCTAGGACCTTCATTTGTAAGCAAGGAAAATGTATCCAATTTATGCAACATCATATTCTCATGAACATTAGAATCATTAGCAAGAAACAAAAGTACCTAGTAATTTAATTGGCATGCGTGAGCTCTGGTAATTGGTCTAGTATGTATAGCAGTAGGGGTTGTGGGTGTAACAATGGTATTGATGTCCTCATCATGGGTACTCTACGAACCGACCCGACTTTAGACACAACATGTATCGAGTATGGTATGTATGTATATACCCGTGATCAACACTCGACGTGATTACGGCCCGAAAGTACAACATGGCAGACGGACAAGAATGTAGGGCCACTAATGGAATACTAGCATCCTATACTAAGCATTTAGGATTCTAGGTATAGTATGAACAACAGTAGCAACAAGGACAAGCTATGCAACAGAATGGGATCAAACCAATGACCAGGAACAGCTACACTAATCTAATGCAAGCACTAGAGAGAAGGAGTCGGCGGTATCGGGATGATGAAGGAGGTTTTGCTTGCCTAGAAGCTTTGTCAAGAAGGAGGGGTCATCAATAGTGTAGCCAACATCAGGAGCAGAGGCGTCGGTCTTGAAGTCTACCGGAGAGAAGAGGGGAAGAAACAATGAATACAATGTAAACAGATGCATGGCATGACAAAAAGTGGTACTAGGTGTGATCTAACGCAGTACTAGGTGCTACTGGCGAATGAGAAAAACATTCGGGAATGTTTTCTCCGAGTTTGGCATTTTTTGACAGGTGAAATGGAGGGGGATAGTTTGATGTACACTATGCTAGGGGCACGTGACAGACGAACGGAACGCGTATTCGGAATCGTCACGTTTTTCTGAGCAACTTTCATGTATAAAGTATTTTCATCCGAGTTACATATTATTTTATATTAATTTTGAAAGTTTTATTTCAATTTCTGGAATTAACCCATTTATTTCAATTCTACAAACAAGTTTACTACATCACCATGACATCAGCATGATATCAGGAGTCAACAGTGCATTCAACTTGTCAAATTGACATGTGGGTCCCACTATCGTAGACAAAGTTTAATTAAATAGAATTAAGTAGCCTAATTAGGTGGTTAGGTTAATTAAGTTTAATTAATTTAATTAAACCAAACTAATTAAGGTAATTAATTAATTAATTAACTAAATTAATATATTTTTATTTATTTATTTTATTATTATTTTTAAATACGTTTTCTATGGCGTGGGCCCTGGCATTTAGTGGAACAAGGGCCAAACAGGCTGCGGTGTAGCGGGTGTGGGCGCCTGAGGCCACAAGGGGGCTCCGGCAAGGGGAAACGCGGTCGTGGTAGCGGGTGCCAGCCCGACATGCGCGGGTGGTGGAGCTAGGCGCTGAGCGGAGGCGGCGAGGGATGGCTGCGCGGAAGAGCGCGCACAACAATGGGCGAGGCGTGCGGGCGAGGCGAAGGCTGGCATAGGGTGCGGCCATGGGCAACAACGAGGGGCAGCGCGAGGCAGGGGCAGCGACGGACAGCGGGCCACACGACTGGTCCAGCTGTGAGGCGGGTGAGGGAGTCCTGGATTAGGGGGTCCTCGAACAGCCGAACTATATACTTTGGCCAGACTGTTGGACTATGAAGATACAAGATTGAAGACTTCATCCCGTGTCCGGGTGGGACTCTCCTTTGCATGGAAGGCAAGCTTGGCAATTCGGATATGTAGATCCCCTTCCCTGTAACTGACTCTGTGTAACCCTAGCCCCTCCAGTGTCTATATAAACCGGAGGGTTTAGTCCGTTGGACAACAACAATCATAATCATAGGCTAGCTTCTAGGGTTTAGCCTTTACGATCTCGTGGTAGATCAACTCTTGTAATACTCATATCATCAAGATCAATCAAGCAGGAAGTAGGGTATTACATCCATCGAGAGGGCCCGAACCTGGGTAAACATTGTGTTCCCTGCCTCCTATTACCATCAGCCTTAGATGCATAGTTCGGGACCCCCTACCCGAGATCCGCCTGTTTTGACACCGACATTGGTGCTTTCATTGAGAGTTCCACTGTGCCATCATGATAAGGATTGATGGATCGTCTTGTTGTCAAGGACGACATTACCTCTGGCGGAGCCCTAGCTATAGGCCAAACTCTCCGACTAGGCGGCTTCGTCATGACCACCCGTTCGGCCGTCCCGCCGATGATGACTTCTCGGGTCATCAAAAACAGCCTCCACGTCGGCTCGGGATTCACCGAGCAGATGGATCCAATGGAGCTCTCTTCCTTGAACGAGCTCTTGGATCGCATCACCGCCTTGGGAGTCGCTATGGACTATGATCGGATCGGGCTTAAACCTGACCAAAGGGAGATTAACTCTCCGCCGGTCACCCATGAGATAGCGATGGTGGAGGAGCAATGCAGCGATTCTTACTCTATTTTGAGGACAAACTATGTCCGGATTGCCGAGATCTCCGAGCCGGATACCTGTCTACGGGAGGACATGGCCCAAGCTTCGAACCTAGAATCGGACAGCGGGCCAGAACTATTGGGCAATGTCCCGGAGCCCAAACTGCCAAGCTCGGAAATACCTCTGCCCTTGTGTCTCAGATCGGGTCAGGGTTTGGACCAAAATCTGCCCACCCACCCTCAGATAAGTGATCTTTCCCACATTAGACAAGAGCCCCAAGAGACAGTACATCACTATTGGGCTAGATTCCTCCTTGTAATGAGCATGGTCAAGGACTGTCGCAAGGAAGACACAATTTCATTCTTTTGCAAAAAATTGCATGGACAAGGGAATCCTCAACACCGTAAGTCATTGTGACATAGCACACTTCGCTGACTTGGCGACCATAGTACAGAAGTAATGTGCGATGGAAAGCACCTGGAAAACCCAGACAAAATTCTAGGATCCTCCGGCTCTCACTAAACCCCCCGTCCAAAATAAAACGGTGTACTCTCGTAAGTCACCCGATCCAATTACAAAGAAACCAAAGCCCACTATAGGGCATGGAACCGTATTGGAGGGATGGATCAATGGGCCATGCAAAATTCATAGTACACCGGATACCATGCGAACACACAGACTTAGAGCATGTTGGATACTCCGGCAGGTGGCCAAGAGCGGCGAGGATCTCCTCATCAACAATACCACAGAGCACCATCCCGTGGAAAATAACAATACAGTACTGACAATCTTCGAGACTTTCGCCTCAAATAATAGGCGCAAGCGAGCACTCCGCATCCTCGCCGAAGTCTGCCATGTTGTAGCAATAAATCCATGGAACGATATGGCCATAAACTCCAATGCCAGTGACGAACCTCAATTCCTAACAGCCCGAGCAGCAGCTGCTTTGGTCCTCAGTCCAATTGTGGACGGCTTCCGGCTTACTAAAGTGCTCATGGACGGTGGCAGCGGATTAAACCTCATCTACAAGGAGACTCTTAGCAAAATGGAAATAGACAAGAGCCGCTGAGGGAGTCCTGGATTAGGGGGTGTTCGGATAGCCGAATTATACCTTCAGCCGGACTCCTGGACTATGAAGATACAAGATTGAAGACTCCGTCCCATGTCCGGAAGGGAGTTTCCTTGGCGTGGAAGGCAAGCTTGAAGATACGGATGTTCAGATCTCCTACCATTGTAACCGACTTTATGTAACCCTAACCCTCTCTGGTGTCTATATAAACCGGAGGGTTTTAGTCCGTAGGACAACATACACATCAACAATCGTACTATAGGCTAGCTTCTAGGGTTTAGCCTCTCTGATCTCGTGGTAGATCAACTCTTGTAATACCCATATCATCAATATTAATCAAGCAGGACGTAGGGTTTTACCTCCATCGAGAGGGACCAAACCTGGGTAAAACTTCATGTCCCCTGCCTCCTGTTACCATCGGGCCTAGACGCATAGTTCGGGACCCCCTACCCGAGATCCGCCGGTTTTGACACCGACATTGGTGCTTTCGTTGAGAGTTCCTCTGTGTCGTCGCCGTCAGGCCTGATGGCTCCTACGATCATCAATGGCGATGCAGTCCAGGGTGAGACCTTCCTCCCTGGACAGATCTTCATCTTTGGCGGCTTCGCACTGCGGGCTGATTCACTTGGCCATCTAGAGTAGATCGAAAGCTACGCCCCTGGCCGTCAGGTCAGATTCGGAAGTTTAAACTACACAGCCGACATCTGCGGGGACCTGATCTTCGACGGATTCAAACCACTATCGAGCGCGCCGCACTATCATGACGAGCATGGTCTAGCTCTGCCGCTGAACAGTGCCCTGGAGGCCGCACCCGCATCATCTCCGACCCCTAGTTCGGAGCCGACCGCGCCGATCGAGGATGGGCGGTTGGACGCCACCTCGGGGGCTGCAATCCCAACGGCGGTTGAGCCGAACACTAGCCCCGTACTCTTCAAGACTCGTGACTCCATGGAGCCGGATTCTTCTCCGGACTCCGAACCCTCTGCGCCCCTGCCGAGCGAATCCGATTGGGCGCCGATCATGGAGTTCATGGTCGCGGACGTCTTTCAGCACTCGCCTTTCGGCAATATCCTGAAATCACTGAAGTTTCTCTCCTTCTCAGGAGAGCCCTGGCTGCACTATGGTCAGCAAGGTTGGGGTACGGACGATGAAGAAATTCAAAACCCACCCACCACTCACTTTGTAGCCACTGTCGACGACTTAACCGACATGCTCGACTTCAACTCCGAAGACATCGACGGTATGGACAACGATGAAGGAGATGATGAAGAACCAGCGCCTACTAGGCCCTGGAAAGCCACCTCGTCATATGACATATACATGGTGGACACCCCAAAAGAGGGAGAGGGCGATGGAACAGCGGAGGATGACCCCTCCATTAAACAGCAAAAGCACCGGTGTCAGCGGCGCCGCTCAAAATCCCGCCAACACAAAAACGGCGATTCCAGCACGGGAGATAATAATACCCCAGAAAGCGCCGAAGAACACCCCCCTAAGCAAGATTTAGCACAGGGGGATGGAGAAACCAGCCCCCATGGGAGAGCGGCTGACAGAGAGGTCGAGGACGATAATTATATGCCTCCCTCCGAAGACGAGGCAAGCCTCGACGACGACGAATTCGTCGTGCTTGAGGATCCCGTCGAACAAGAGCGTTCTCAACGCAGGCTTATGGCCACGGCAAGAAGCCTCAAGAAAAAACAGCAACAGCTTAAAGCTGATCAAGATTGGCTAGTCGATAGATGGACTAAAGTCCTTGCGGCCGAAGAGCATAAACCCAAACGCCCCTCCAAGTGCTACCTAAAGCGCAGGTTGCTACCCCGATTAGAGGAGGAAGCACTCGACGCGGCTGACAGGCCACCTCGTGGCCGTGACAGAGAGGCCTCATGTCCCTCCACCCAAGCCGCACCCCGTACCAAGGCACGGGAATATGCGCCGGACATACGTAATATGTTGGAGGAAAAGGCAAGGCAAACAAGATCGATCTACAGATCGCGTGGGCGCCCCACGGCTCGAGACGGTAACCATCACGCCGGTCACAAATTCGGCAGGGCCGAACACAGTAGACAAAGCTCATTGGAGCTACGTCATGATATAGCCCAGTACAGAGGCGCCGCACACCCATTGTGCTTCACAGATGAAATAATGGATCATCAAATCCCCGAGGGTTTCAAACCCGTAAACATCGAATCATATGATGGCTCAACAGATCCCGCGGTATGGATCAAGGATTATCTCCTTCATCTCCACATGGCCCGTGGCGATGATTTCCACGCCATCAAATACCTCCCACTCAAGCTTAAAGGACCAGCCCGACAATAGCTTAACAGCCTGCCAACAGGTTCAATCAACTGTTGGGAGGACCTGGAAGCCGCATTCCTCGACAATTTCCAGGGCACTTATGTGCGACCTCCAGACGCTGATGACCTAAGCGACGTAATTCAGCAGCCAGAAGAATCGGCTAGGCAATTCTGGACACGGTTCCTAACAAAGAAAAATCAAATACTCGACTGTCCGGATGCAGAGGCCTTAGCAGCCTTCAAGAATAATATCCGTGATGAGTGGCTTGCCCGGCACCTAGGACAGGAGAAGCCGAAATCTATGGCAGCACTCACGGCACTCATGACCCGCTTTTGCGCGGGAGAAGACAGCTGGCAGGTCGCGTCGCAACCAGCAGAAGCGCCGCATCAACGGCGACAATGCTAAGGATACGACAGTTAATGCCGGATTCAGAGGCTCTAAATCCGGTCAGCGGAAAAAGTCATTCAAAAGGAATCCTAGGGGCCCGTCCAGCTTGGACCGAATACTCGACTGCTTGTGCCAAATACATGGCACCCTCGAAAAGCCGGCCAATCACACCAACAGGGAATGTTGGGTGTTCAAGCAGGCAGGCAGATTAAGCGTCGACAATGAAGACAAGGGGTTGCATAGCGATGACGACGAGGAGCCCCGGCCGCCAAACAACAGTGGACAGAAGGGTTTTCCCCCACAAGTGCGGATGGTGAACATGGTATACGCCACCCACGTCTCCAAAAGGAAGCGGAAGCGTGCGTTAAGGGACGTATACGCGGTAGAGCCAGTCACCCCAAAGTTCAACCCATGGTCCTCCTGCCCGATCACCTTTGATCGAAGAGACCATCCCACTAGCATCCGTCATGGCGGATTCGCCGCATTGGTTCTCGACCCAATTATTGACGGATTTCATCTCACTAGAGTCCTTATGGACGGCGGCAGTAGCCTGAACCTGCTTTACCAGGATACAGTGCGGAATATGGGCATAGATCCCTCGAGGATTAAGCCCACCAAGACGACCTTTAAAGGCGTAATACCAGGTGTAGAGGCCAGCTACACAGGCTCAGTCACACTCGAAGTGGTCTTTGGATCTCCGGATAATTTCCGAAGCGAGGAGTTAATCTTCGACATAGTCCCGTTTCGCAGTGGTTATCATGCACTGCTCGGGCGAACCGAATTTGACAAGTTCAATGCGGTCCCGCACTACGCATACCTGAAGCTCAAGATGCCAGGCCCTCGAGGAGTAATTACGGTCAATGGAAACACTGAACGCTCCCTCCGAACAGAGGAGCACACGACGGCCCTTGCAGCGGAAGTACAAAGCAGCCTCTCCAGGCAGTTCTCCAGTCCAGCCATTAAACGTCCGGACACCGTCAAGCGCGCCCGGAGTAACCTACAACAAGACCGCCTGGCACATCTCGAGCAGGTGTAGCAATGCGGTCCCAACCCTCGCAAAAAAGCGACGCCAGTACTTCGCGTCCATAACTACACTCTGGAAATACCATGGGCATAGGGGGGCACCATCACGGCATGCCCAAAACATGGCTTCAACCGCACCAGGGGCTGCTGATTTTTTACCTTTTTCTTACTTTCAGGACTCTACTCTTCGGAAGGCCTGTTCGGCAGTCCAACTGCCACACAAACAATGCAAGAACCAGAGAAGCAGACAAGTCATGCCGCATTACGGAAATCCCAGGTGGTCTCTATCATGATCAGTATACCTGTTCCGCATACTATTCCACAGCTTGCCCCTGGAGCAGACATGCTAAATAGTCCAACTTTTTGTTTATCGCATTATTGGTATCGTTCTGCTTTGATCGCAGCTATTTTAATGAACAATGCATAGCTTTTGTCCATTTTTTGCATTACCTTTATATATATATATATATATATATATATATATATATATATGTTCCTTAATGACATGTTGCACGCATACACTTGGGTACGGCCAAAATAAGCCAGGGGCTTCAGTTCCCCTCAACATGGTGTGAGAAGTCCGAACACTTTCACAAGTGTGGCGCCCCGAACTTATAGCATTATATGCATCGGCTCCGAATCATGTCTTGGGTCAATAGTTGGGTTTGACCGGCTCCTATGTTTTGGTGCCTTACGTTCCTCTATATCGGCTAAGGTAGCACTAGGAGAACCACTGCGATTGTGCCCTAGTTGAGCTAGGCCGAGCACCTCAGTGGAGAAAGCTAAAACTGACTGTCATGATGAAGCGAGAGCTGGTCGCTGTTCGAGAGGTTTTTTCGAGTCCCTAAAGACTTATGCCGCTTCGGGCGAGGAGTCGGCTCTGTCCGGCCAAGGCATGGATAGCGCCCCGAACTCGGTCTTCCGAATACTAGGGGCTTCGCCGAAATTTAAAATTATAGAATTCTATGGCTAAGTGAGAGTGTTCACACATTATAGTCCGATTGCCTCGTTCGTTGGGCTGAGCGCCTCCCTCGAAGGACCCAAATATGGGAAAAAGAGAGCCCAGGTTTATCCCCGAACACCCTAGCACTTGTGGCAAGGGGGCATAAGCCGACGACTCACCATCTCTCAGTATTGATAAACAGCCGCATAGAAGGTAATATTTTAAATTCAAGCAGCATTGCTTAGCGCATATGAACAAGTTTTCAGAGCACAGGATAACACGAGCGGGTTTTACTCAAAAAATACATCCTTGGTACATTCATCCGCAACAAGGCGGGCACCCTTTAGAACATCCTTATAATAATTCTCGGGCTTGTGATGCTCTTTCCCCGGCGGTGGCCCGTCCTTCACAAGCTTCTTCGCATCCAGCTTGCCCCAGTGCACCTTAGCACAGGCAAGGGCCCTACGGGCACCTTCAATGCAGACGGAGCGCTTAATGTCTTCAAGCCTTGGACAGGCCTCCACCAGCCGCCGCACCAGCCCGAAATAGCTCCCAAGCAGGGCCTCTCCAGGCCACAGCCGAACTAGGAGGCCCTTCATGGCCTGTGCGGCCGCCTTGTGGAGCTCGACCAGTTGCTTCAGCTGGTCGCTCAGGGGCACGGGGTATCCGGCCTCAGCGTACTAAGACCAGAACACCTTCTCAGTCGAGCTGCCCTCCTCGGCTCGATAGAATGCAGTGGCATCGGATACACTCCGGGGAAGATCTGCAAATGCCCCTGGAGAGCTCCGGATTCGGGTAAGTATCAAGTAACTCATGTTTATATGTTTACTTTGCATAAAAAATGCCTTACCCGCCGCTATCTTCTTCACGTCATCCAACTCCCGGAGGGTCTTCTGGGACTCGGTCTTGGCAGACTTGGCATTTTCTATAGATGCCACGAGCTCGGACGCTCGCGTCTTCGAGTCAAGATCCAAACTCTCATGTTTCTTCATGAGAACCTGGAGCTCTTACCACACCTTGCCAACCTCATCCTCATACCTCTCCCGCTCGGTGTGCTCCGCGGCCGCACTCTTCTCGGCCTCGAGCAGCGCTCTCTTAAGGGTCGCCACCTCGGACATGGCCCCTACAATAGCCATGTCAATCATGTCATTTTTTGCAATTGCGCCTTTTTATATACATATTCAAACATGGTATTTCTTACCTTCCTTCTCCTCGAGCTGCTTCTTGGCACGCCCGAGCTCTTTCTCGGCCCTGTCGAGGCTCTGCTTCAGCACGTCCACTTACGTAGTCAGTGCGGTGGACGCTAGCAGAGAAGCCTGCATACGCATATTGACTTCTTTTGTTAGACTCCTGCGAATTCTTCGATCCTCTATTCGGCTTTTCTTCCCGAACGCCCAACAGAGCATCAGGGGCTACTGTCTATGCGGTAACATTATTTAAACATTCTTTACTTACCTCAAAGCCTGTTAAAAGGCTAGTGCAAGCTTCAGTCAGTCCGATCTTGGCGGACTGAACCTTCTGGACCACAGCACTCATAATAGTGCGGTGTCCCTCGTCGATGGAGGCACCTTCGAGCACCTCCAACAGATTATCCGGCGCCCCCGGTTGGTCAGGGGTCACCAGCATGGTGGGCTTGCTCCTCTTGGAAGGAGGTCGCCCGCCGGACTCTAGAACCTCTGAAGGTTCCGGAGCAGCGTCCGGCCTTGAGCCGGACTTAGAGCCCTGGGGGGTTTCATCCCCCTTACTCCTGGAGTCCGGGAGGTCGCCTTGCGGCGCCTCCAGGACCACCTCCTCCCGGCTTGGAGCCTGTTGGGACAACACTTCGGTGTCGTCCGCAGGGCGGGGGGATGAAGCCGTCGGAAGCGAGTTCACATCCGACGGGTCCAGTGAGCCGCTCGATGATGCGTTGAGCCGGTCTTTGGGTGGGCTGCATAAACATATTCCACATAAGGGAAAGCTGTGCAAAAACGAATACTATGAATTACTCCAGTATCCGGACACTTACGATTTCACCAGGGGTTGGCCCTGGGCTTCCACTCCTCTTCGTCATCGTCAACGTCGGCGGAGCAGTCCGGAGGAAGGTTTTTCCCCTTCTTGGACCCTCCGGCCTCCTCAGAGAGGGCGGCCTTCCTTTTCTTATCTCCTCCCGCGGGAGGGGGAGAGGTCTCTTCTTCTTCCTCCTTGTCTTCACGAGAGGAAGGCGCTTCGGGACCGTCGGATGACGAATCCGACACCTCCTGGCGCCGGGCGCTCTTTCGAGTCCCCATGGCCCTTTTTGCGGCCTTCTTCTCTGGCACCACATAGGGTGCCGGGACCAGCAGCTTCACCAAGCGAGCGTCCGCGGGGCCTTCAGGCAGAGGAGCCAGACAATTGATCTGTCCGGACGTCACCACCCAATCCTATCAAAGATAAGGGGACTCAGATCCCGCATAGAGTCAAACTAAAAAACTGATACCCTATAAAAAGACAAAAACAGCTTACCGCATGAGCGTGATGTTGAGTACTGAATCCGCGATCCTCGGCAGCAGATGCAGGAGCCTCGGCGCCCTTGAAAAGCATCCTCCAGGCATCTTCGTACGTCCTGTTGAAGAGCCTGTTAAGAGGTTGATGCTGCACCAGGTCGAACTCCCAAAGGTTGAAGGCCCGTCGTTGACATGGGAGGATCAGGCGAATGAGCATAACCTGGAGTATGTTGACAAGCTTGAGCTTCTTGTCCACCAGGGTTTGGATGCATGTTTGGAGTCCGTTCAGCTCCCCTTTTTACCCCAAGATATGCCTGTCTCCTTCTAGGAGGTGAGCCGCGTAGGGGGGTCAGATCGGAACTCAGGGGGTGCGACCCATTCGGCGTTGCGCAGTCGGTGATGTAAAACCACCCTGATTGCCACCCCTTCAGGGTCTCCACAAAGGAGCCCTCGCGCCACAGGACGTTGGCCATCTTGCCAACCATGGCGCCGCTGCACTCCGCCTGGCTGCCGCGCACCACCTTCGGCTTGACGTTGAAGGTCTTTAGCCATAAGTCGAAATGGGGGCGGATGCGAAGGAAAGCCTCGCACACGACGATAAACGCCAAGATGTTGAGGACGAAGTTCGGGGCCAGATCATGGAAATCCAGGCCGTAGTAGAACATGAGCCCCCGGACATATGGATGCAGAGGGAAGCCCAGTCCGCGGAGGAAATGGGGGAAAAATACCACCCTCTCGTGGGGCCTAGGAGTGGGGACGAGCTGCCCCTTTTCAGGGAATCGGTGCGCAATGTCGCTAGACAGATATCCGTCCTTCCTCAGCTTTTTTATGTGTCCCTCCGTGACGGAGGAGACCATCCACTTGCCTCCCACTCCGGACATGACTGGAGAAGGTCGAGGTGGTAGTGCGGACTTGGGCGCTGGAGCTCGAGTGCGCAAGAATGAATAGGCAGAGGAGGAAGAAGGCGTGGGTGAAAAGGTGGATCCTTATCCCCTTATATGGGTGGACGCGGTTATGTGTCCCCACCAGCCTGGTAAAACTTGCTTATCTCCAAGCGCCGTAATCAAAGGCGTGGTTGGGTTACCCACGCCCGTATTGATGAGAATCCTGAAATGAGGGGACACGATCTCTGCTTCAACAAGACGTGCCAAGGAAACCACCTCGCACAACGCGCAGAGGTGGGATAATTAAATGGATAAAGGCTTGGCCGTGGCGTGTCGCACCATGGAATACGTCAGCAGATAAGATTTGTGTTAATATTATTATTCTCTCTATGGCAATATGTGGAAACTTATTTTGCAGAGCCGGACACTATCTTTGTGTTCAAAATCTTCTAGGAAGTACTTGGAGGAGGAACCCGCCTTGAAATGTCGAAGACAATTTGCGCGCCGGACTCGTCGTCATTGAAGCCTGGTTCAGGGGCTACTGAGGGAGTCCTGGATTAGGGGGTGTTCGGATAGCCGAATTATACCTTCAGCCGGACTCCTGGACTATGAAGATAGAAGATTGAAGACTCCGTCCCGTGTCCGGAAGGGAGTTTCCTTGGCGTGGAAGGCAAGCTTTAAGATACGGATGTTCAGATCTCCTACCATTGTAACCGACTTTATGTAACCCTAACCCTCTCCGGTGTCTATATAAACCGGAGGGTTTTAGTCCGTAGGACAAAATACACATCAACAATCGTACCATAGGCTAGCTTCTAGGATTTAGGCTCTCTGATCTCGTGGTAGATCAACTCTTGTAATAACCATATTATCAATATTAATCAAGCAGGACGTAGGGTTTTACCTCCATCGAGAGGGCCCAAACCTGGGTAAAACTTCGTGTCCCCTGCCTTCTGTTACCATCAGGCCTAGACGCATAGTTTGGGACCCCCTACCCGAGATCCGCCGGTTTTGACACCGACAGCCGCATTGAGCAAAGCAGCACGACCTTCAAAGGAATCATCCTTAGTCGAGAGGCACGATGTGCGGGAAAAATCACACTAGATGTGGTATTCGGCACACCGGAGAATTATAGTGCTGAAGAAATCACATTCCAAGTGGCCCTGTTTAGCAGCGGATACCACACCCTTTTAGGGCGGGAGGCATTCACGATCATCCAAGCTATACCCCATTACGGGTACATGAAGCTCAAGATGTCCGGGCCCAATGGAATCATCACTCTAGCTAGTGATCCGGACATAGCACACTGTGCCGAAAATAAAATCGCCGCACTGGCCCTCGAGGTGTTATCTGAAGCCCTCGTGGCTGAAGAACTAACTTCGGTATGCGCCACAGTGGACAGGGACAACGTGATACTCGACAAAAGACCCAAGTCCACCTCTTTTAAACTAGCGGACGAAATAGTTAAATTCCAGGTCCACCAAAAGGACCCCACAAAACAGCATCCATCGGGGTACAGCTGAACCCCACAACAGACGCCGCACTGCGGGAGTTCTTACGCGAGAATTGGGACATCTTTGCCTGGCATCCTTCAGACATGCCAGGAATCCCACGCAGGCTGGCCGAGCATAGCCTAAACATTCTAAAGGGATACAAGCCGGTCAAGAAGACTCTTCGACGTTTCTCAGAGCCTAAGAGACAAGCCATAGGAGAAGAGCTAGCCAAGTTACTCGACGGATTCATTAGAGAAATAAAACATCTAGACTGGCTAGCAAACCTGGTGATGATACCAAAGAAGGACAAATCCTGGTGCCTATGTGTCGATTTCAAGGACCTTAACAAGGCTTGCCCCAAGGATCCCTTCCCCCTCCCCCGCATCGATCAAATCATCGAAGCTACCGTAGGACACGACTCATTGTGTTTCCTCGACGCATACTCCGGATACCATCAAATCAAGATGGCGGAGTGCGATCAAGCTGCAACGGCATTCATCACTCCATACGACTCCTTCTGTTTTAACACCATGCCTTTTGGGCTCAAAAACGCTGGTGCAACCTATCAACGCATGATTCAGACACGCCTTGAAACACAAATCGACAAAACAATGGAGGCATACGTAGACGATGTGGTCATTAAAACTAGACATGTCGAATCTTTAATAGACGACTTGAGGCTTACGTTCGACAATCTCCGAACATATGACATCAAGCTCAATCCGGAAAAATGCGTTTGCGGCGTGCCCGCCGGAAAGCTCTTGGGCTTCATCGTTTCCAATAGAGGAATTGAAGCAAATCCAGCTAAAATCCGAGCTCTGTCACAGTTGGCTATCCCAACATACCTCAAGCAAATCCAGAAATTAACCGGATGCGTGGTGCCTTAAGCCGCTTTATCTCCCGATTGGGAGAAAAGGCATTACCTCTTTATCGCCTTCCTTGAAGCACCGAACACTTCAAGTGGACGGATGGGGCCACGGCCGGATTGGAAGAAATAAAAGCCCTCTTGGCCAGTAACCCAATCTTTGTCGCGCCAAATATCGGTGAACCAATGTTGTTATATATAGCGGCAACACACTAGGTTGTAAGCGCAGTGCTCGTCATCGAACGAGAGACGGACGGACATAAGTTCCCTCTTCAAAAGCCGGTATACTATGTATCCACTGTCCTCACTCCATGCAAATCACGGTACCCACATTATCAAAAAATAGCATATGCGGTCTTCATGGCATCCCAGAAACTACGACACTACTTTCAAGAATGTTCAATTACGGTGGCCTCTGAAGTACCACTCAACGACATAATAAATAACCACGATGCCACGGGCCGAATTGATAAATGGGCTATTGAGATCATTCCGTTCGACATAACATACAAACCACAGCGGGCCATTAAGTCGCAAGTACTTGCTGATTTCGTCGCCGAATGGACAGAAGCTGAACTCCCTAAAGAGTACGACGCGTACTCCAATTGGGTCATGCACTTTGACAGATCTAAGATGCTGGCTGGTCTGGGGGCAGGCATCGTCTTGACATCCCCCACCGGAGATATAGCCCAATACGTACTCCAAATATTATACATAGACTCCAACAATGCAACAGAATATGAGGCTCTGTTGCATGGTCTCCGGATGCCAGTCTCCATGGGGATTCAACGCCTAGAGGTGCATGGGGATTCAAACCTTCCATTATCTCAAATAAATGGAGACTTTGACGCCAAGGACCCAAAAATTGGCGGCTTACCACAATGCCATCCTCAAAATGTCATCTCAGTTCGAGGGGCTCGAATTCCACCATGTGGTCCGAGAAAACAATCAAGCGGCGGATATCCTCGCCCGCACTAGTGCTAAGCGCGACCCTGTCCCACCTAATATCTTCTTGGAAAGGTTGTTTAAGCCATCCGTGGTGTGGGAAGGGGAGACCGGCAACAATAGTCCGGATCCGGCCACAACACCAGATCCCGAACACTCCGATGTAATTGGCGGCTCCGCCACCGGAATAACACCTTCGGCCCACGTGATTATGGCTGTCATCGCCCCATGGATAGAACCCTTCTTGGCTTACCTATATAGGCAAGAACTCCCTAAGGACCCAAACGAGGCACATTGCATTGTTTAGCGGTCTAAAGCCTGCAAGGTCCACGAGGGAGAGCTTTATAAGAAAAGCGCTACCGGACTACTTCAAAGGTGCATCTCCGAAGAGGAAGGACGGAAACTTTTGGCAAAAATTCATGCTGGACTCGGCGGCCATCACGCCGCAGCTCGGGCCCTTGTAAGCAAGGCCTTCTGCACAGGTTTCTACTTGCCGACAGCCCGAGCAGACGCACAGGACCTCGTCCAACATTGCGTCGGTTGCCAGCTTTTTGCAAACCAAAGCCATATGCCACCTACCGCTCTCCAAACAATCCCCATTACTTGGCCCTTTGCGGTCTGGGGGCTTGATTTGGTCGGACCCCTTAAAGGAGGAAGCCATAAGAAAAAGTACCTATTGGTCATGGTGGATAAATTCACCAAATGGATAGAAGCCAAACCAGTTAAAATGGCCGAGTCCGGACCAGTGATATACTTCATATACGGGGTTGTACACCGTTATGGTGTCCCCCACAGCATCATCACTGATAACGGCTCGAACTTTACAGCCGATGAGGTAAAAACTTGGTGCGGCAACATGGGCATTAAGCTCGATTATGCCTCCGTCTATCACCCCCAAACAAGCGGTCAAGTAGAATGAGCAAATGGTCTTATTATGAGCGGCATTAAACCCAGATTAGTGCGATCCTTGAAGGAATCAGATACGCACTGGGTTGAGGAGCTCGACTCCGTACTATGGGGGCTGCGGACCACGCCAAATCGCACTACCGGATACACACCGTTTTTTATGGTGTACGGCGCAAAGGCGATACTTCACTGCGACATCATTCATGACTCACCTCGAGTGCGCATGTACGAAGAGAAAGAAGTCGAGCATGATCGGCAGGACAGTTTAGATGCCCTGGTGGAGGAGCGTGATGTTGCAAAATCCCGCTCCACATTCTATCAGCAACAGGCTCGACGGTATCAAAGCAGAGAAGTACGGGCCAAAACTTATAACGTTGGCGAACTCGCTCTACGGCTACCCAAGAAGAAAAAGGACAAGCTCAAGCCCAAATGTGAAGGTCCCTTCATCATCGACAAAGTTCTAACGAGTGGAGCATACCGTTTGTGTCGAACCCTAGCTAGTTCAAGCATTAGAGTGTGCATCATGTTTATTTTTCTCCTAAATTTGAAATGGGGATGACAGAACCCCCAGCACCCCCCTGGAACAACTAGCGTTTATTAAAAACTTTTTCAATAAACCTGAAATGCCCTTCTAAAAAGCCCACCCTTTTTGTTTTGGGTTAAAACCCCTGGCAAAAATGGTGCACATTTTCTAGGACATCTAAGGTCATTGGATTAATCCTTATAGTATTTGCATTTGGGCATTTAAATGCTATAAAATATTTTAAATGCTCAAATAATAATAAACTAAAATGTTTACTGTTGGATATATTCTAAGCAGTAGCCATGATTAATTTTATGATTTATGGAAATGCCCTGCATTTTTAATAAAGCCCTGAAGCTACGGAAATAATAGAATAAATAAGAAAAACAGAAAAGGAGAGAAGGAACAGGAACTCACCTGGAGCAGCCCACCTAACCCACCAGCCGGCCCACCTAGCGGCCTAGCACTTTGCTGGCCCGCGCCAGCCAGCTGCTTCTTCCCCGCCAGGCAGGCAGGGAGGTGACGCCGGCGTGCCCGAGATCGCCACGGCGTCACCTGCTTGCCGCCCACGCCCCTGGACGCCTGGACGCCTCCACGTCGCACCCCGAAGCCCCTGGACACACCATTCCCCCTTATATCTCTCCCTCGCCGTTCCCCACCATGGCCGACGCTCCTGTCGCCGCACCGTCGTCGTAGCCGCGCCCTCCGTCGTCCTCACGCCACGGCATAGTGTCCATGAGCTCCGCCGTCATCGACTACATCGAGTAGGTCGAGCCCCGAGCGCTCGCTCGCCCCGGAGATGGTGCACCGAGCTCGTCCCCAACTCCGGCCACCGGAGATCCCTTTCGCCGTCCCCGCCGCATCAGCTCATCCCCGACCTTGCCGACTGCCTCGACGAGACCCCCATGAGCTCAGCCACCTCCCCACCCCCTCCGTTCTCTCTCTCGAGCCTCGTAGCAAACGCACGTAGCTCACCCGCACGCACCGCCGCCAACCTCATCGCTGGCGATGTTTCCATCCACCCCAGCTCCACCCACTGCCACCACTCGACGCGGCTTCCTCCCCACATCACGTAGATAGTCTCCGCCGTCCTTTTGGTCGCCGGAGTGCAAATCCCGCGCTGCTCCGCCGCATCTGGCCTCGCCGGCGGCTAGACGCCAGCGAGTTGACCCTGTTTGACCCCCGTGTGGGCCCAAGTTGACTCCCCTCCTGAGTGTATGACAGGTGGGGCCGGCCTGCTAATTAGTTTAGGATTAGTTTTAACTAAATTTAATTAGTTCAGTCACTAACATGTGGGCCCAGGCCCCACTGACAGTTAATTAGCACTAACGTAATTCTGTTAATTAGCTGAGACACTGATAGACAGGGCCCACCAGTCAGGTTTGACCTGGCCGACCCAGTTGACCCGCTGACGTCACACCTATGTCATGCTGACGCACTATTTCAAATACTGGATTTATTCTTTAATAGGAAATTCCAAAAAATAGCCAAAACTTCTAAAAATCATAGAAAATCAACCGTAGCTCCAAATGCAAAGATTTATATATGAAAAATGATCAAAAAAATTCAATCTATCCATCTGTAATGGTTTCATGCATGACAAAACAAGTTAACCTTGCTGTTTAAGCAGAATAAGATAATGCACTAATAAGGCCATGTTAAATGAGCTAACATTTGAATCTTTGATTCAAATGAGTTCATTCCTTCCTGTTTTAGCTTGCATTAGGACAAGACACTTTCATCTTGCCATGTCATAGCATGCATCATATTGTTGCATATTGTCATGTGTTGATTATGTTCGGTGTGCCTTTCGTGGTAGGTTCTGCCTTCGAGGATAACCCCGAGTATCCGTCTGAAGGGCAGTACCCTACTACCACTACAACAGGCAAGCAACCCATTGATCATTCCGATACAAACCCATGTTCTCGCTTCTGCTCTTGTTTACTACATTAAGACAACGTGATTCAAACTGCTGTGTGCTACGGTAGTTGAACCCTAATCCTCTGCATGACCTGTCATTGCCACAGTAACTAGATGAAACCCACTAGCATGTGTAGGAGTTGATTGAGCCATGTATGTGATTCCTACCTTGCTATGCCTGCTATGCTTAGAGTTGTGTCAGGTCTGGTTCATCTGGGTGATGGGCTAGAGTGAAATGATTATGTCGGTAATATGAGGGATGTGTTGAACATGTGTTGGTATAGGTATCGATGAGAAGGCATGTAGGAGTACATGGTGGGTTGTTTCATCGAGGCCGTCCATAAGAATTGAGATCTGTATGCGTGATTTAAGATTCAGCTACTACCAGACATTGGGCCCTGAAATATGACCCCACTCGACTTACTAACCTCTCTCGCCCTCTGTCCAGGAGTTGCAACTAGTTTGTGGTGTTTGTAGGTTATGTGTTGGCGGCCGTGCGTAGTGCTGACCCTAGGGGTGGGCTATGATGCGGTAGATACACTGTGGCCGGGTATGCCGGGCGCCCGTTTGGCGTCTCGGGACCCTGTACACATCGTTTGGGGCCGTTGAGGACACCCCGGCCGGATTTCCTTGCGGATGGAACCTGAATAGGCGATAAACCTGGACTAGAGACTTGTGCGGTTAGTCAGGTTGTGGTCTACACCATTGTCGGTTTTTGCTTGAAGTCTGCCGAGCACATGTCGTGTGCAGACGCTAAGTGGTGGAAACATGTGTGACGAAGTACACCCTTGCAGGGTATAAAACTATTCGAATAGCCGCGTCCGCGGTAAAGGACTACTTGATTGCCTATACAGTTCATAGATAAGTTAATGGTTACTACTAAAAGACTCAAGATAAGTGTGAGTACCGAGGATGGCCGTCTCATAGGTTGACGAGGGAGGATCCCCGGTGGAATATTGTGTTAGTGAGTAGTGGACTTGTGTGCGAAAACTATTTTACTTGTGGAGTTCCGTAGGATAGCTTAGCCAAGAGCCAAAGATGGCTTGCTGCAATAACCCCACCACCTTCTTGAGAATGAGCATGTATAGTAGGTTCTGTTGTAAGTCTTGCTGAGTACCTTTGTACTCATGTTTGCTTAATTACTATTTTCAGACGACAAACACCGCCCCTCCGATGGGTTCTACGTAGACCTTGATGTCGACGAGTGACTAGCCACCCAGGTGGTGATCCTGGCCATGGAGGGCCCTATGTAGATAGACAGGCTTCGGAAGCCTTCTTGCTTTCTAGTGTCTGTACTCAGACTATTTACTTCCGCTTGTGCTTGTATGCTTGTATGACTTGAGTGTCGGGTCATGTGACCCCTACCTGTATGAACATGTTATGTATGGCTCTCTGGAGCCTTTAAATAAAGTACTTGAGCTGTAGAGTTTTGTTGTGATGCCATGTTGTATGTACTCATATCGGGCATATTCTGTGTATGATTGAAATGCTTGGTATGAGTGGGATCTGACAATCTAGTTGTTTATACTTGGCAGCCTTTCTTATGGGGAAATGTAGTCTAGTGTTCCTCGAGCCATCGTAGTCCGCTACAGCCCGGTTCACCAGAGTCCTGCTAGCCCAGCACTACTGTTCGGGACACTTGACTGGCCGGCATGTGATTCACTTCGTTCCTATGTCTATCCCTTCAGGGAAATGTCACGCGGTGACATCCGGAGTCCTGCCTAGCCTGCTACAGCCCGAGTTCCCCGGAGTCCTTTTAGCCCAGTGCTACAGCCCGGATTCACTCGCTGATGACCGACATGCTCGATGCCATTCATGTATGCCTGTCTCCATAGGTCTGTGCCGCTTTGGGTTCACGACTAGCCATGTCGGCCTGGGTTCTCTGTCATATGGATGCTATCCACACAATCATATACGTGTGCCAAAAGGCGCAAACAGTCCTGGGCCATGGTAAGGCGACCACCGTGGGATACCGTGCGTGAGGCCGCAATGTGATATGAGGTGTTACCGGCTAGATCGATGTGACTTGGAATCAGGGTCCTGATAGCGTTGGCATCAGAGCCGGACTGCATGTAGGTTCATTGAGCCAAACTGGTCGATGTCGAGTCTATAAATGCTTTAGTTATATGTAGGGGAATTGATTGTAGGAGGGAACGTAAGGATCTTTTACTCCTTTACCTTATGCCCTCTGATCTGAGTCATTCTCTTCTTATTCAACGTGGGTTAAGGACTAGGCTCTCTCCTTCTATCAGGTTCACGTGTTACTAATCCGTAGTAGCTTATAGGATTGTTGTTACAAGCCTCAGTACAGTTTCTACTACCTTTAGTATGTTGCCAGTTGAATCAGAACCTTGATATGATGTTGTTGAGTGGTACTACAAACTGTTGTGGATGTCTCAAATCTTTTTCTGAGCATTTACAGCTTTTATGCTGTACAATTTTTCCTAGAAATTCTAATGTCTTTGCATTGTGGTTGTGCTTTCAGATGGCCACTCGTTCTCAAAACCAAGTGGTTCGCCTGACCCGGTGCCTTGATGTGCCCGGTCATACTGCTATGTTAGTCCGGGTAATGATCGAGACGGGTTACCGTTGGTATCCCGAGTACAGTGTCGAAGAGCAGTTCCGAGACTTTAATCAAAGCCAATATTTCTGCACTGTCAGGATATTTCCTTCTTATCTTGGGTCTACCGAGCCCCTCCACTGTTCCTATGGACTCGGGGTTACTGTTGAGATGGCTGTGCAGGATGCTGCCTATTCCATGAAGACCATCATGCGTGTCCGGACTGGCCTGCTTCGGAACACCAACTTTCGTTACATGCCAGCTTCACTTCCGGGAGCGCAATGGTATATTCAGGCTATCTATGCTGACTCCACTCAGGAGGACTCATTAACTCGTACCACTGGTGAGATGCTTGAAGATAAGGACCGAGAGAATCGGGCCTTGAGGCTGGAGCTTTTCAACCCCCGTGCTGATCATTGGGCCACATTGACTCGGTTTGCACCTGCGGTGCAAGCTGGATGCATGGATACCAGGGATCTGTATCCTGTGAGATCCGCTCTGCCAGACATGGTGGATTGGCGTGATGTGGGAGGCATCACCCCTCCCCGTGGTCCCCGCAGGCCACCATTTGTTGGTCCAAGACCTCATCCTTGTCCCTTTGGTCCACAAGCTCCTCAGGACAGTCTGTTCCTGGATGATCACGTTGAACTTCCAGGCTATGGAGGTGACTTCTATGAGGACTACTACAGAGCTGTCTGAGTTAGTAGTAGTATCACTAGTATTGTAATAGTTGTATCTCCACTGTCCTACGTGACTTGTGGAATATGAATTTGTGTGTAATAAATTCCGGAGGTGTAGACAAATAATGTATAGGAGCTTGGAATGCCTCCGATGAGATGTAATGTCTTTCATCATAGTTGTACTGTAGCCTGGGCTTGTAGTAAACTATGTATGGTGTGTATGACCGTTGGTATATATATGGCAGTTTTATATTACCATGACATACGGATGAACATCTCTGCATTCCGTGTTATCCATTACATTTTGCACTTCCTTGCTAAGTTTGAGCGATCCTTATCTAAACCGTTGTATTTTTTTCTCCTAGGATGGTCAACACCCGCAGCAACCTTGCTGCCCCAGAGCAGGGGGAAGCCAGTGCAGCTAGGGGTGAAAATCTGCCTCACCCGCCTTTTCTAGCCGAAGTGATGCTGGAGGGGGAACGAAACAAGCGTGAGACTAACTGCCTGCTAGAGCGGATTGAGCAGAACACTGCATGCCATCAGCGAAATGACATGGTGTCAATCAATGACTTTATCAAGCTGTACCCACCAAAGTTTAACCATTCCGTCGAGCCCCTCGATGTGGATGACTGGCTTCGCAGCATCACCCACAAGCTACATTCTGCCAATGTAGCCGAAGCTAATAAGGTTACTTATGCTGCCTACCATCTCGAAGGCCTTGCTAGCCTCTTGTGGGAAAATTTTGAAGCTATGCGCCCAGTCGGCCAAATCACTACTTGGGCTGAATTCAGTGAGGCTTTCTGTGAGCATCACATTTTGGAAGGTCTCATAGATCGCAAGAGGGAGCAGTTCTGCAATTTCACCCAAGGAAGACAGACTATGGATGCATATAGCCGTGAATTTGGGAATCTGGCACGTTATGCTCCTGAAGAAGTATCTACCGACGCTAAGAAGCAGGCAAGGTTCCGCAAGGGACTTAGCCCTGAGCTTCACCGCGATCTTCGTCTTCACGAGTGCACCTTCTTTCAGAAGTTGGTCAATAAAGCCATCAGTGCTGAGTCAGGCCAGTCTGACTATGACGCTTCACGCAAACACTCACGTGATTTTGGCTCTTCATCCGGCTCTGGAGCTCAGAAGCGCCGGGTGTGGATCCCAAGCACGGCACTGCCACCCAGGTTCATTCCGAGGCCATCCTTTGAGGCGCCTCATCCCAACCAGCAGTTTGCACCGCCCAAGCCCTATGGTGGCCCCGCTGCTAATGCTGCTCCACGCCCCAATGTGGTGACATGCTTCAAGTGTGGAGAGCCGGGTCACTATAGTCGAGAGTGTCCCCAGAACAACCCCAATCAGTCTGGAAAGACCATTGGCCGTGGTAAGACAGTGGGAAAGACATTCTACGCCAAGCCGGTCACCACTGCACGTGGCCATGTCAACTATGTTTCAGCCGAGGAGGCTCATGAGGATCCTAACGTCGTCCTTGGTACGCTCCTTGTTAATTGCCATGCGGCATCTGTTCTTTTCGATACTGGAGCATCTCATTCATTCATATCCGAGTGCTATGCTCGATTGGATAACACGACATTTTGTGACATGCCCTCTACCATGGAAATTCAAACCCCTGGCTCTAGATGGCAAACTTCTAGAGTAAGCCATGGGAACGAAATTCTTGTCGATAGACTTGTCTTCCTTGCATCCTTAATAGCTCTCTAGTCCTCCGACATAAACATCATCTTGGGTATGGACTCGATGTCAGCTCATTATGCTAAGATTGATTGTGCCACTAGAACCGTTCAACTTACCCACCCATCGGGCAAGACAGTCAATGTCTTAACTCGAGTGGCCAAGCACCAGCTTTACTCCCTAAATGCCAACCCCCTTCCAGACCATGAAGATGTTCCGCTAGTCCGAGACTTTCTGGATATCTTTCCAGAAGAACTGCCAGGTGTTCCACCTGACAGGGATGTCGAGTTTGTGATAGACCTTGATCCAGGAACCGTTCCAATTTCTAGGAGACCCTATAAGATGGCATCCTTAGAACTAGCCGAGCTTAAGAACCAACTCGATGAGTCCTTGAAAAGGGTTTCATCCGCCTAGTTCCTCTCCTTGGGATTGCCCCATCCTCTTCGTCAAGAAGAAGGATGGAACGGATCGAATGGTTGTAGATTACCCACCTGTCAACTTGGTCACTATCAAGAACAAGTATCCGCTTCCCAGGATCAACGATCTGTATGATCAGCTCACTGGATCCTCAGTCTTTTCCAAGATGGATTTGAGGTTGGGCTACCATCAAATCAAAATCAGCAACGGGGACATTCCCAAAACGGCCTTTGTTACTCGTTATGGCCAATACGAGTACACCGTTATGTCCTTCGGTTTAACCAATGCCCCAGCCACCTTCTCTCGGTTAATGAACTCGGTCTTCATGGAGTATTTGGATAAATTCGTCATAGTATACCTTGATGACATACTCATCTACTCCAAGAATGAAGAGGAACATACCGAACATCTAAGGCTGGTATTGACGAAACTTCGAGAGCATCGCCTTTATGCCAAATTCTCCAAGTGTGAATTTTGGTTGCCAGAAGTGACCTATCTAGGCCATGTAATCTCTGGTAAGGGTATTGCTGTCAATCCTGAGCAAGTTCAAGCCGTCCTTGATTGGACTCCACCTAAGACGGTCAAGCAAGTCCAGAGCTTCCTTGGCTTACCGAGCTATTGCCGCCGCTTCGTTGAGAATTTCTCCAAGGTTGCTAAACCTCTAACTGAACTCCTCAGGAAAGATAAAAAGTTCGAGTGGACCCCACAGTGCCAGTTCAGCTTTTAGGAACTGAAAAGACGCCTGACATCTGCTCCCGTACTGGTACCACCAGATTTCTCCAAGGACTTTGTTATCTATTACGACGCCTCGCGACAAGGACTAGGTTGCATACTCATGCAGGATCGTCAGGTAATTGCCTATGCTTCACGGAAATTACACCCACATGAGGAAAACTATCCCACACATGATCTAGAGCTTGCAGTTGTAGTCCATGCACTTAAAACTTGGTGACAATACCTCCTCGGTAATCGTTGCGAGATCTTCACCGATCACCAAAGTTTGAAATATATCTTCACCCAACCAGATTTGAATCTCAGGCAAAGACGTTGGGTCGAGTTGATCTCGGATTACGACTTAGGAATAACTTACACCCCGGGCAAAGCCAATGTCATGGCTAATGCACTAAGTCATAAGTCCTATTGTAACAACATGATGTTGGAACAAAGTCAACCACTTCTCCATGAGGAATTTTGTAAGCTTAATCTTCACATTGTTCCTCGAGGTTTTCTATCCACCCTGGTGGCGAAACCTACCCTTATGGATCAAATCATAGCTGCCCAGAAGCGTGATAAGGGCATATTCCGGATTAAGGAAAACATTGCTAGCGGAGTTGGTAAATGTTTTTCCATGGATGAGCGAGGTGCTCTCTTCTTCAAGAACCGTTTGGTGGTTCCCAAGAAACAACATCTACGCCAGTTGATTCTCAAGGAAGCTCATGAATCCCTTCTCACCATTCTACCCGGTAGTACCAGGATGTATCAAGACCTACGCCAGAGGTTTTGGTGGACTAGGATGAAGAGAGAAATCGCTTAATACATTGCTAATTGCGACTCTTATCGTCGTGTCAAAGCAGAGCATCAACGGCCTGCTGGCACCCTTCAACCTTTGGCTATTCCTGAATGGAAATGGGATAAAATCAGTATGGATTTCATCACTGGGTTTCCCAGGAACAAGAGAGGGAATAATGCCATCCTCGTCGTGATCGACCGTCTTTCCAAAGTAGCCCACTTTCTACCTGTTCGTGAGAGTATCACCGCTGGCCAGCTAGCTGAGTTATACATCTCCCGAATAGTGTCTCTTCATGGTGTTCCATTGGAAATTAACTCAGACCGTGGGAGTCTCTTCACCTCTTGATTTTGGGAAAGTTTCCAAAATGCTATGGGAACTCGTCTCTCTTTTAGCACCGCCTTCCATCCTCAATCAAGTGGTCAAGTAGAGCGAGTCAATCAAATTCTGGAAGATATGCTCTGAGCTTCTGTCATCTCGTTTGGAATGCGTTGGGAGAAATGCCTTCCATTCACGGAGTTTGCTTATAACAATAGTTATCAAGCTAGCTTGGGCAAAGCTCCTTTCGAAGTCCTCTATGGACGAAAATGTCGAACGCCTCTTAACTGGTCAGAAATCGGGGAAAGACAACACTTTGGCCCGGATATGATTCAGGAAGCAGAAGAGCAGGTTCACGTTATTCGTGAGAAATTGAAAACAGCCCAATCTCGTCAAAAGAGCCAATATGATCGTAAACATAAGCTCATGACTTTTGAAGTCGGCGAGAAGGCTTACCTTCGGGTTACTCCGTTAAAGGGAACCCATCGTTTTGGTATCAAAGGCAAATTGGCTCCTCGCTACATCGGACCCTTTCGCATTCTTGCCAAATGAGGAGAAGTTGCCTACCAATTGGAACTACCTTCGCATCTTTCCAGAGTTCACGATGTCTTCCACGTTTCTCAACTCAGATGTTGCTTCGCGGATCCTATCCGTGGAGTGGACCACGAAACGCTTGATCTACAAGATAACCTCTCATATCGGGAATATCCCGTTCGTATCCTTGATCAAGCCGAGCGTACCACTCGACATCATAATATCAAGTTTCTCAAGGTTCAATGGTCACACCATTCCGAGAAAGAAGCCACTTGGGAAAGGGAGGATCGTCTTCCACTCGAGTACCCCACCTTCTTCCCGGAGGATCCTAAATCTCAGGACGAGATTCTTTTGAGTGGGAGTGAGTTGTCACACCCTAGCAAGTTCAAGCATTAGAGTGTGCATCATGTTTAATTTTCTCTTAAATTTTAAATGGGGATGACAGAACCCCCATCACCCCCCTGGAACAACTAGGGTTTACTAAAAACTTTTTCAGTGAACCTGAAATGCCCTTCTAAAAAGCCCACCCTTTTTGTTTTGGGTTAAAACCCCTAACAAAAATGGTGCACATTTTTCTAGGACATCTAAGGTCATGGATTAATCCTTATAGTATTTGCATTTGGGCATTTAAATGCTATAAAATATTTTAAATGCTCAAATAATCATAAACTAAAATGTTTGCTGTTGGATATATTCTAAGCAGTAGCCATGATTAATTTTATGATTTATGGAAATGCCCTGGCATTTTTAATAAAGCCCTGAAGCTACTGAAATAATAGAATAAATAAGAAAAACAGAAAAGGAGAGAAAGAACAGGAACTCACCTAGCGCAGCCCACCTAACCCACCAGCCGGCCCACCTGGCGGCCTAGCACTGTGCTGGCCCGCGCCAGCCAGCTGCTTCTTCCCCGCCAGGCAGGTAGGGAGGTGACGCCGACATGCTCGAGATCGCCACGGCGTCACCTACTTGCCGCCCACGCCCCTGGACGCCTGGACGCCTCCATGTCGCACCCTGAAGCCCCTGGACACGCCATTCCCCCCTGTCTCTCTCCCTCGCTGTTCCCCACCATGGCCGACGCTCCTGTCGCCGCACCGTCGTCGTAACCGCGCCCTCCGTCGTCCTCGCGCCGCGCCATCGTGTCCATGAGCTCCGCCGTCGTCGACTACATCGAGTAGGCCGAGCCCCGAGCGCTCGCTCATCGCGGAGACGCTTCACCGAGCTCGTCCTCAACTCCGGCCACCGGAGATCCCTTTCGCCGTCCCCGCCGCATCAGCTCATCCCCGACCTCGCTGACTGCCTCGACGAGACCCCCATGAGCTCAGCCACCTCCCCACCCCCTCTGTTCTCTCTCTCGAGCCCCGTAGCGACCGCACGTAGCTCACCCGCACGCACCGCCGCCAACCTCATCACCGGCGACGTTTCCGGCCACCCCAGCTCCACCCACTGCCACCACTCGACGCGGCTTCCTCCCCGCATCACGTAGATAGTCTCCGCCGTCCTTTTGGTCGCCGGAGTGCAAATCCTGCGCTGCTCCGCCGCGTCTGGCCTTGCCAGCGGCTAGATGCCGGTGAGTTGACCCTGTTTGACCCCCGTGTGGGCCCAAGTTGACTCCCCTCCTGAGTGTATGACAGGTGGGGCCGGCCTGCTAATTAGTTTAGGATTAGTTTTAACTAAATTTAATTAGTTCAGTCACTGACATGTGGGCCCAGGCGCCACTGACAGTTAATTAGCACTAACATAATTCTGTTAATTAGCCGAGACACTAAAAGACAGGGCCCACCATTCAGGTTTGACCTGGCCGACCCACTTGACCCGCTGACGTCACACCTATGTCATGCTGTCGCATTAATTCAATTACTGGATTTATTCTTTAATTTGAAATTCCAGAAAATAGCCAAAACTTCTAAAAATCATAGAAAATCAACCATAGGTCCAAATGCAAAGATTTATATATGAAAAATGATCAGAAAAATTCAGTCTATCCATCTGTAACGGTTTCATGCATGAAAAAACAAGTTAACCTTGCTGTTTAAGCAGAATAAGATAATGCACTAATAAGGCCATGTTAAATGAGCTAACATTTGAATCTTTGATTCAAATGAGTTCATTCCTTCATGTTTTAGCTTGCATTAGGCCAAGACACTTTCATCTTGCCATGTCATAGCATGCATCATATTGTTGCATATTGTCATTTGTTGATTATGTTCGGTGTGCCTTTCGTGGTAGGTTCTGCCTCCGAGGATAACCCTGAGTATCCGTTTGAAGGGCAGTACCCTACTACCACTACAACAGGCAAGCAACCCATTGATCATTCCGATACAAACCCATGTTCTCACTTCTGTTCTTGTTTACTGCATTAAGACAACGCGATTCAAACTGCTGTGTGCTACGGTAGTTGAACCCTTGTCCTCTGCATTACCTATCATTGCCACAATAACTAGATGAAACCCACTAGCATGTGTAGGATTTGATTGAGCCATGTATGTGATTCCTACCTTGCTATGCCTGCTATGCTTAGAGTTGTGTCAGGTCTGGTTCATCTAGGTGATGGGCTAGAGTGAAATGATTATGTCGGTAATATGAGGGATGTGTTGAACATGTGTTGGTAAAGGTATCGATGAGAGGCCATGTAGGAGTACATGGTGGGTTGTTTCATTGAGGCTGTCCATAAGAACTGAGATCTGTATGCGTGATTTAAGATTCAGCTACTACCACACATTAGGCCCTGAAATATGACCCCGCTCGACTTACGCACCTCTCTCGCCCTCTGTACAGGAGTTGCATTTAGTTTCTGGTGTTTGTAGGTTATGTGTTGGCGGCCGTGCGTAGCGCTGACCCTAGGGGTGGGCTATGATGCGGTAGATACACTGTGGCCGGGTATGTCGGGCGCCCGTTTGGCGTCTCGGGACCCTGTACACATCGTTTGGGGCCGTTGAGGACACCCCGGCCGGATTTCCTTGCGGATGGAACCTGAATAGGCGATAAACCTGGACTAGAGACTTGTGCAGTTATTCAGGTCGTGGTCTACACCCACGTCGGTTTTCGCTTGAAGTCTGCCGAGCACATGTCGTGTGTAGACGCTAAGTGGTGGAAACATGTGTGACGAAGTACACCCCTGCAGGGTATAAAACTATTCGAATAACTGCGTCCACGGTAAAGGACTACTTGATTGCCTATAAAGTTCATCGACAAGTTAATGGTTACTACTAAAAGACTCAAGATAAGTGTGAGTACCGAGGATGGCCCTCTCATAGGATGACGAGGGAGGATCCCCGGTGGAGTATTGTGTTAGTGAGTAGTGGACTCGTGTGCGAAAACTATTTTACTAGTGGAGTTCCGTAGGATAGCTTAGCCAAGAGTCAAAGCTGGCTTGCTGCAATAACCCCACCACCTTCTTGAGAATGAGCATGTATAGTAGGGTCTCTTGTAAGACTTGCTGAGTACCTTTGTACTCATGTTTGCTTAATTACTGTTTTCAGACGAGAACACCGCCCACTCCGATGGGTTCTACGTAGACCTTGATGTCGACGAGTGACTAGCCACCCAGGTGGTGATCCTGGCCATGGAGGGCCCTATGTAGATAGACAGGCTTCGGAAGCCTTCTTGCTTTCTAGTGTCTGTACTCAGACTATTTACTTCCGCTTGTGCTTGTATGCTTGTATGACTTGAGTGTCGGGTCATGTGACCCCTACCTGTATGAACATGTTATGTATGGCTCTCTGGATCCTTTAAATAAAGTACTTGATATGTAGAGTTTTGTTGTGATGCCATGCTGTATGTACTCATATCGGGAATATTGTGTGTATGATTGAAATGCTTGGTATGAGTGGGATCCGACAATCTGGCTGTTTATCCTTGGCAGCCTTTCTTATGGGGAAATGTAGTCTAGTGTTCCTCGAGCCATAGTAGTCCGCTACAGCCCGGTCCACCGGAGTCCTGCTAGCCCAGCACTACTGTTCGGGACACTTGACTGGCCGGCATGTGATTCACTTCGTTCCTATGTCTGTCCCTTCGGGGAAATGTCACGCGGTGACATCCGGAGTCCTGCCTAGCCTGCTACAGCCCGGATTCACTCGCTGATGACCGACATGCTCGATGTGATTCATGTATGCCTGTCTCCATAGGCCTGTGCCGCTTTGGGTTCACGACTAGCCATGTCGGCCTGGGTTCTCTGTCATATGGATGCTAGCGACACTATCATATACGTGTGCCAAAAGGTGCAAACGGTCCCAGGCCATGGTAAGGCGACACCCGTGGGATACCGTGCGTGAGGCCACAATGTGATATGAGGTGTTACCGGCTAGATCGATGTGACTCGGAATCGGGGTCCTGACAGTCTGTGTGATGCATCGAACAATCGACTCGAGTCAAACCAATGGAACGCGGCTAGACTCCGAATGTTCTACGCCTAGTGCCGGACTCTGTGTTTGTCCTCTTACCTCCGCCTTATATATATATATATATATATATATATATATATATATATATATATATATATCCGCTATCTGTCTTTCTTTCTTTCTTCCCTTTTTCTTCACGGCCTTAAAAGGTTAAAATGTGTCTTGACTACACAATATTGACGCACCATGCGTGCTCATTACACCTGGGGGCTTCTTATACAGAAGCTTAATACAATTATGTTCCGGGCTCTATGCCCCCTGCACATGTGTTACTTTTCCACATGTACCTTTTCTTCGCCATTATATGCATTGATATGACTTAAGTTTTGGCCAAGCTGGGTTGCCTGGCTCTTGTGTTTATGCCCTACGTTCCCGTTAATTCGGCTAGGGCATAAGGGGAGCACCTCTGCGATTGGTACTGCCGGGTCATCCGGATGTGTACCTCAGACTGGGTGAAGCCGAAAGCTAGCGTTCTTAAGGGAATATTCGGTCGGTGAACAAAAGATGACTATTACTTATTGCAATACATGCCCCCAGATGTTTATATCTGGCGTATCTTTTCACAGTTCGGACATGCACATTAATGCATGCGTACCCAGGGAAAGGAACCCTTAATAGAACTATTCTCCCTGGAAGATGTTTCTTACTATCCATGTAATATTACATAGCAAGTTGGGTACTTGTCTGTTCAAGCACTTATGACCCCTACGCCTAGTTTCCACGCGTACCCTGGTTTTTACATAACTGAGCGGGTATACGGATACACTTCGGACTGTCGGGTCCGGAGGTCGAAGCGAAAAGGTCTGCCATGACAAATGATTTACAATCCGGCTAGGGAAAAAATATGTTACTTGAAGAACACAGTCACTTAGACTGACTAAATTCTTCTTCTATACCATCCAACAGGCTGTCTAGCCTACAATCCTGTTGAGAATACTTTGCGGCTAATTTTACCTGGTCAAATACCAGACTACTAGGGATCTCTTTCCCATCAGACCCCACAGGTCCGACCTCGGCCATGTGGTTCGGGTCAGCCTTGGTATATCACGTCTTCACCATGGCACAGGCTTCCCTTGCACCTCGTCGGCTGGCAGATATCTTCCATAATTGGAAGCGCCGCCATGCTCCCTTGAGCATCTCTACGAGCTCCCCCATGCCTCCTGGCAGGGAGGTGGATGGCCACAAGGCCTGGGCAATGCCCTGCATCACCAGCCGAACTTATTCGTGCAGTTGTGAGAGGTCTTGCAGAAGATCGCCCGCAGATCTGGGCATCTCCTCCTCGGGACGACCCGTTAGCATACCTACAAATATAACTCTGTTAGCCAGTTTCTTCGCCGAACTCCATAAAAGTTTGTTCAAGCACTTACTAAAAATGCCGTGTCGAAGCCTCTTATTCTCCTTTACGGAGTCAGCTAGCTGGGCCCAAACATCTTTCAGTTCAACGCCCAGCTGGGTATTGGCATCTTGGAGATCATTTTTCTCCCGCCTAACCCGTGTAAGCACGCGCTCGCTAGCCTCTAGCTGTCGTTGAGCATGTTGCTCATCCCGTCATACGATCTTCGGATTCACTCCGGGATCATCTGCAGAATCTATTGTTAGATTTCCATGCATGCCGAATACTAACTGGTACATGTCATTTCATTCTTTTCGATCAGGACAAGTATTACCAGATGGGGCCTTCTTGGACTCTTCCATTCCAGCAACTGTGGCCCGTACCTGGGCTTTGCACTCCTCCAACTCTTGAGACAACTGGGTATTCTTCTCCGTAAGAACCTATGCATATAATGATCCTTAAATCAGTTGTGCCAACTATTTCATGTCTCAGGGGCTACTGATATACATAATTATCAGATTTTCTTACCCGTATATCCTTTACATACTGGTCCATGGCTCTGGCAAGGCCATTTTGAGAAGCTCGGATATACGCGTCTCCTGAGTTGAAGGCATCAAACGCCTCTTCGGAGAAACTAGGGTCGCGGAGTACGGCCCGGCGACGCCTGTGATTCATTGCACTCTACACTTTGGAATATGTAGCGGACAGCCTATCCGCATCCTCCGTAGGAGGAACATCTGGTGTTGTCCCCATGTTAGCATTTGCCCCTAAGTCCGGCTCTGGAGTCCGGCTGGTGCAGGCTTGGCCGGCAGGCTCTCCGGGCATGGTCCAGCGAGCGTTTTTTTTGCCAGGAACCATGGACATTATTATATTTTAAAGACGACAACCACATACCAGGGTTTTTTTTTCATACCTCTGCGACGGCGTCTCAGTCCTGACCGCCTTCCTTTTAAGCCTACCCGGCTTCGGTGCCCCTTGTTGGTGAGTCACCACAGGTTTGGCATGGCGCCCCGAGGGCCTTCCCTGTAAGACGCAATATGTGTGCGGTGGGTGAAGTGGAAAAAAGGGGTCCTTCTCGGAAGTTGGGACTCCGGTTTTACTTACATGCGATGTAGGGAGAAGGCCAGGATAATCGGCTATGATGCCCACCAAGGCACAGTCGCAGCTTAACTGATAGAACGTCCTGTCGACGAGCTCCACAAATATGTCTGGATCTTCTTTGAGTCCGAGGTCGAGGGCCCGGTCAAGTTCCTCTAGCTGTGGAGACGGGCTGTGGACCTCCCTCACAGCTCTTCGCAGTTCCTGCTATGAAATAGCAAGGTAAATATTTATGATGAAGAATGCGGGAAGGTCTGGAGTAAAAGGTAGCAGCTCACACAGTTTGGGGGTTTGTACATGGAGAATCCATCCCGTGGCTTAATGCGGATGAACTCCTCTTCCTCTCCTTTGTACAAATCGGACAGTATTTTCGCTAGAGCAGCGGCGGAGTCCGGACCTTTACGACCGCAGCGGGTGACATCGTCTTCTCCATTGGAGTGCCACAAGGGTTTCCCCTGATACTGAAGTGGCTGCACCCTCCGCATTATACATATTGACATAACCTCGATTATTGTCAGTCCTGATTTGGCCAGCATTTTTATACTGCCCATCAGGTAAAGGACCCCTCTGTTATGTTCCTCCTAGGGGCTCCGAGGGCGCTAGCTGCGGTGTTTCTTCAAAGGGGCATTATTAAACTCAGGAAGGCCCATCAGAATATGGTCCAGAAGGGGGACGTCCTCCATATAAAACCACTCCAAAGGCTATTCTTCGGATGTCTTCTTCGGAGTACCAGAAAGGTATCCGGTCCCGGTGATGCGCCATATTTCGGCTCCGCCCACTTGATATATTGACCCCTCCTGTGTACGGGGTACGAGGCAGAATAGCCTCTTCCATAGCTCGAAATGAGCTTCACAGCCCTGAAACAACTCGCAAAAGGCGATGTAGCCGGCGATGTGTAATATGGAGGCGGGAGTAAAGTTATGCAGCTGGAGGCTAAAGAACTCCAGGAGCCCGCGGAGGAACAGATGGATTGGAAATCCGAGTCCCCTTAATAAGTAAGGGACAAGGCATACCCGCTCTTCCATGGATGGGTTGGGAAAGCTCTCCGCTTTCTCCCCGCCATTATAAGTGGTTAGTCCGGTTCGGACAGGGACCATATAAGCAGGAGGGAGAAACCCTTGGGTCTGTAACTCTACTAATTGGCTGTGGGGGACGGAACACTTCTCCCAATTGCCTGGCTTAGTGCTACGGGAGCGAGAGGAGGAGCTGCGATGGCCGGCCATGATGGGATAGACTTTTCCGGGCGCGCTCCAGTGGATACTCGCTGTGGGAGGATGGTGTGATCTGGATCTGAGGATCCCCGACTCTTTAAATAGACGATTTACTTACATGGTTAGGCTGGCAAATGTAAAAGTGCCCCGACTTCTCGCATTCGCTCAACATGTGGAAGATAGACATTATTAAAACATAGAAGTCGAGGAGTGCAGCATTCATGGGAAGCCGGACACTACTCGTTACGAAAGGTACTCAGGATTTGGAGAAGAACCTGCCTTGCAATGCCGAAGACAATCTGCGCTCTGGACTCATCATCATTGAAGCCTGGTTCAGGGGCTACTGAGGGAGTCCTCGATTAGGGGGTCCTCGGACAGCCGGACTATATACTTTGGCCGGACTGTTGGACTATGAAGATACAAGATTGAATACTTTGTCCCGTGTCCGGGTGGGACTCTCCTTTGCATGGCAGGCAAGCTTGGCAATTCGAGTATGTAGATCTCCTATCCTGTAACCGACTCTGTGTAACCCTAGCTCCCTTCGGTGTCTATATAAACCGGAGGGTTTAGTCCGTAGGACAACAACAATCATAATCATAGGCTAGCTTCTAGGGTTTAGCCTTTACGATCTTGTGGTAGATCAACTCTTGTAATACTCATATCATCAAGATCAATCAAGAAGGAAGTAGGGTATTACCTCCATCGAGAGGGCCCGAACCTGGGTAAACATTGTGTTCCTTGCCTCCTGTTACCATCAGCCTTAGACACACAGTTCAGGACCCCCTACCCTAGATCCGCCGGTTTTGACACCGACAGCGGGGCCAGGCCAGCGAGGTGCGTGGAGGGCACAGTGAGGCGGGGGCTCGCGCCACGAGGCAAGCGGCAGGGCATGATGTGGGGTGAGGCGAGGCGGCAAGCGCACGAGGGGAAAGAGGGAGGTCGGCATGGCAGGGGTCGACAGGGCTGGCGCACGAATGCCGAGGCGATGCTATGTGACCGTTGCTCGGCCGCAAGGTCAGAGTGGGGAGGGGGAGGACCTGGGTGTCATCGGCATTGTGGATGCTCAGGGGCTGTGAGTCTTGAGGGAGCGGCCTAGGGGAGTGGCGAGGAGGCATCTAGCGACGATGAGGTGGCCGGTCGTCTCGGGCTGCGGCGACGAAGTCGGCCCAATCCAGATTTGGATCAGGGAAGGGAAGAGTGCGAGGGGGGATGGGGTTTCGGTTAGGGTTTGGTGGTGGGGAGGCCTAAGTAGGCCAGTAAGGTGGGCCGGCTTGCTGGGCCGATTTTCCCAGTTGTGCGAAGGGGGGTGATTACCTTTTTGTTTTGTTTATTTTCTTTTTCATTTATTTATTCTTTTCTTTATTGTTTTTATTTTACTTTTATAAAATATAGTTTTATAAATATGGAATTAATTCCTAAATTAGTATTACCATTTAACCTACTGCTACAAAAAAATTTACCCTAGAAAAATAGTTTAGTATTTTATATAGTACAAAAGACATTTAATTAATTGTTTTAATTACTATTTTCATTTTTTAAGTGCATTTAATTAATTTATAAAAATGTGGTTTCTCCACCATAATTACTTATGATTTATTTGTCACATTTAGAACATTTTAGTATTGACATTTGAAAAACTTTATAGTTTGACTTGATTTTTGAATTTGAATTCGAACGAGATTTGAATCAACGTGAGATTAACAACAATTATCGTGGTGACGTGGCATCATTAGTAGAGGGCTACTATACCTTAATTATCCGGGCATTACAGGTGGGTAGTGGAACCCACGGGAAGCTTCTCCACCAACATCCACCTCTATAAATACTCAAAAATCCCAAAAACCCTAGGGGAGTCGAGAGAATACAGTTTCCGTTGCCGCAAGTTCCAGAACCACAAGATCCAATCTAGAGGCCTTTTCCGGCACTCCACCAAAGGGGGCAATGACCACGGAGGGGTTCTTTATCATCACCCTTGCCCCTTTGATGATGCGTGAGGAGTTTACCATAGACCTACGTGTCCTTAGCTAGTAGCTAGATGGCTTCTTCTCTCTTTTTGATCTTTAATAGAATGTTCTCCTTGATGTTCTTGGAGATCTATTCGATGTAATGACTTTTTGCGGTTTGTTTGTTGGGATAAGATGAATTGTGGGTTTATGATCAGTTCTATCCATGAATATTATTTGAGTGTTTTCTGAACTCTTTTATGCATGATTGTTATAGCCTCGTATTTCTTCTTCGAAATTTTGGTTTGGTTTGGCCAACTAGATAGATTTTTCTTCCCATGGGAAGAGGTTCTTTGTGACGGGTTCGATCTTGCGGTGCTCAATCTCATTGACAGAAAGAGACATGACACACATGTATAATTACTATTAAGGATAAAAAGATGGGGTTTATTTCTACATGAATAGATCTTGTCTACATCATGTCACCGTTCTTATTGCATTACTCTGTTTTTCTGTGAACTTAATACACTAGATGCATCCTGGATAGAGGTCGATGTGTGGAGTAATAGTAGTGGATGCAGAATCGTTTCAGTCTACTAATCTTCGACCCGATACCTATATACATGATCATTGCCTTGGATATCGTCATGATTATTCGCTTTTCTATCAATTGCCCAATAGTAATTTGTTTACCCACCGTATGCTATTTTCTTGAGAGGTGCCTCTAGTCAAAACTAAGCCCCGGGCTCTATTTTCCTATCATATAATACCAAAAATTCCTTTCTGCACTTTTTCTTTCTTTATTTTATTTTGTGTTTTAGTTAGATCTATTTACAAAATCTCGTACAATTTAATCCATCTCAATACTGAGGAGGGATTGACAACCCCTCTTACGCGTTGGGTTGCAAGTTTTTGTTGTTTGTGTGTAGGTGTTGTTTACATAGTGTTGGTTGGTTCTCCTACTGGATTGATAACCTTTGTTTCATAACTGAGGGAAATACTTATCGTTTTATGTGCTGCATCATTCCCTCCTCTTCGAGAATTACCAACACAAATAGAAGCAATCAATTAAATAGAGAGATTCAGATCATTCTAGAGTATAAGGAGTATAATAATATCACTCATTTATTCCATCTTGCTTGCCAAGCTGAACGTGAAGTGCAGGGTCGACATGCATTGGCGCGAACTAATTTTTCTATAGGTCGATCTTCATCATGGACACCATGTACATCCTATACTTCCACACGTCCTACTACAGCACCGCCGACTTTAGCCGCCAATTCCAACCGATATACAGGAAAATAGGCACCACCACCACCATCTGACAGGAGCACACCTTCTAGTCCCGCATAGAGCTCACCTTCATCCAAGGCATCAACAGGGCAAACACATGAGGTCATATGCCATCGTTGTAAGGGTGGAGGTCACTATGCAAGAAAATGTCTATCTCCGCGTGTGATGACTGTTACTGAGGATGGTGGGTATGACTCTGCTAGGGCGAGGAGATTTTGGCTCTTATTGGAGGTGAAGAACACGGTGGAGATGATTCTGAACATGAGACGCAATACACGGCTGCTGAAGATGCCGACAGGTATGAGAGTTTAGTTGCTCAATGTGTTTTGAGTGTGTGGTAACACAAGCTGAACAAATCAGAGGCACAATTTGTTCCATACAAAGGGAGTTATGAAGGAACGTTCTGTCTGCATCATCATTGATGGAGGGAGTTGCAACAACTTGGCTAGCATGGATATGGTGGAGAAGTTGTCTATCACCACAAGACCACATCACATCCTTACTACATCAAATATTTCAACAACAGCGGCAAGGTTAAGGTTACTGATACGTCTCCAACGTATCTAATATTTTTGATTGTTCCATGCTATTATATTATCTGTTTTGGATGTTTAATGGGCTTTCATATACCTTTTTATATTGTTTTTGGGATTAACCTACTAACCAAAGGCCTAGTGCAAATTGTTGTTTTTTTGCCCATTTGAGTGTTTCGCAGAAAAGGAATATCAAACAGAATCCAAACAAAATGAAACCTTCGGGAGAGTTCTTTTTGGAACAAATGTGATCCAGGAGACTTGGAGTTGACGTCAAGAAAGAAGCGAGGAGGCCACGAGGCAGGGAGGCGCGCCCATGGGGTAGGCGTGCCCCCCACCCTCGTGGGCCCCTCACAGCACCACCGGCGTACTTCTTCCTCCTATATATACCCATATATCCTGAAAACATCCAGGAGCACCACGAAAGCCTATTTCCACTGCTGCAACCTTCTGTACCCATGAGATCCCATCTTGGGGCCTTTTCCGGCGCTCTGTCGGAGGGGGAATCGATCACGAAGGGCTTCTATATCAACACCATAGCCTTTCTGATGATGTGTGAGTAGTTTACCATAGACGTTCGGTTCCATAGTTATTAGCTAGATGGCTTCTTCTCTCTCTTTGGATCTCAATACAAAGTTCTCCTCGATTCTCTGGGAGATCTATTCGATGTAATTCTTTTTGCGGTGTGTTTGTCGAGATCCGATGAATTGTGGGTTTATGATCAATATTATCTATGAACAATATTTGATTCTTCTCTGAAATCTTTTATGCATGAATTAAATATCTTTGCAAGTTTCTTCAAATTATCAGTTTGGTTTGGCCTACTAGATTGATCTTTCTTGCAATGGGAGAAGTGCTTAGCTTTGGGTTCAATCTTGTGGCGTCCTTTCCCAGTGACAGCAGGGGCAGCAAGGCACATATTGTATTGTTGCCATCGAGGATAAAAATATGGGGTTTATATCATATTGCTTGAGTTTATCCCTCTACATCATGTCATCTTGCCTAATGCATTACTCTGTTCTTATGAACTTAATAATCTAGATGCATGCTGGATAGCGGTCGATGTGTGGAGTAATAGTAGTAGATGCAGAATCGTTTCGGTCTACTTGTCGCGGACGTGATGCCTATGTACATGATCATTCCTCGATATTCTCATAACTATGCGCTTTTCTATCAATTGCTCGATAGTAATTTGTTCACCCACCATAGAATTTGCTATCTTGAGAGAAGCCACTAGTGAAACCTATGCCCCCCGGGTCTATCTTCCATCATATTATATTCATATCAACTTTCTATTTATATCACCGTTTATTTTGCAATCTTTATTTTCCAATCTATATCATAGAAATACCAAAAATATTTATCTTGTTATCTTTATCAGATCTCACTTTCGTAAGTGACCATGAAGGGATTGATAACCCCTTTATCACGTTGGTTGCGAGGTTCTTATTTGTTTGTGCAGGTACGAGGGACTTGCGTGTAGTCTCCTACTGGATTGATACCTTGGTTCTCAAAAACTGAGGGAAATACTTACGCTACTATGCTGCATCACCCTTTCCCCTTCAAGGGAAAACCAATGCAAGCTCAAGAGGTAGCAAGAAGGATTTCTGGCGCCGTTGCCGGGGAGGTTGCAGCAAGTCAATTCAAGATTTGATCTCCCATCAACAAGCCATTTATGGCGCCATTGCCGGGGAGATCTACGCACAAGTCAAGACATACCAAGTACCAATCACAAACTATTATCCCTCGCATTACATTATTTGCCATTTGCCTCTCGTTTTCTCTCCCCCACTTCACCATTGCCGTTTTATTCGCCTTCTTTTTCGTCCGCCTTTTTTCCGCCCGTCTCTTTTTACTTGCTTCTTGTTTTCTTGTGTGTTGGATTGATTGTTTGTCACGATGGCTCAAGATAATACTAAATTGTGTGACTTCTCCAATACCAACAATAATGATTTTATTAGCACTCTGATTGCTCCTCTTACCGATGCTGAATCTTGTGAAATTAATACTGCTTTGCTGAATCTTGTCATGAAAGATCCGTTTTCTGGCCTTCCTAGTGAAGATGCCGCTACCCATCTAAACAACTTTGTTGATTTATGTGATAAGCAAAAGAAGAAAGATGTGGATAATGATATTGTTAAATTGAAGCTATTTCCATTTTCGCTTAGAGATCGTGCTAAAAGTTGCTTTTCGTCTTTGCCTAAAAATAGTATTGATTCATGGAATAAGTGCAAAGATGCTTTTATCTCTAAGTATTTTCCTCCCGCTAAGATTATCTCTCTTAGAAACGATATCATGAATTTTAAGCAACTTGATCATGAGCATGTTGCATAAGTTTGGGAGAGGATGAAATTAATGATACGTAATTGCCCTACTCATGGATTAAATTTATAGATGATCATACAAAATTTTTATGCCGGATTGAATTTTGCTTCTAGAAATCTTTTAGATTCGGCCGCGGGAGGCACTTTTATGGAAATCATTTTAGGAGAAGGTACTAAACTCCTAGATAATATTATGGTTAATTATTCTCAGTGGCACACCGAAAGATCAACTAGTAAAAATGTTCATGCTATAGAATAAATTAATGTTTTGAGTGGAAAGATGGATGAACTTATGAAATTGTTTGCTAATAAGAGTGTTTCTTCTGATCCTAATGATATGCCTTTGTCTACTTTGATTGAGAATAATAATGAATCTATGGATGTGAATTTTGTTGGTAGGAACAATTTTGGTAACAATGCTTATAGAGGAAACTTTAATCCTAGGCCGTTTCCTAGTAATTCCTTTAATAATTATGGTAATTCCTACAACAACTCTTATGGAAACTTTAATCATATGCCCTCTGATTTTGAGACTAGTGTTAAATAATTTATGATTTCACAAAAGAATTTCAATGCTTTGCTTGAAGAAAATTTGCCTAAGATTGATGAGTTGGCTAGGAATGTGGATAGAATTTCTCTTGATATTGATTCTTTGAAACTTAGATCTATTCCACCTAAGCATGATACCAATGAGTCTCTCAAAGCCATGAGAATTTTCATTGATGAGCGCAAAGAAAGAACCGCTAGGATGCATTCTAAAAAATATTGCTTTATAAAAGCGTGTTCTTCTGGTTTTCACGATAATAAGGATGAAGATCTAAAAGTGATTGATGTGTCTCCTATTAAATCTTTGTTTTGCAATATGAATCTTGATAATGATGGGACTGGAGATGAGTCAACTTTAGCTAAAAGGTGTCCCAATGATTCAAAGTTTTTAGATCTTGATGCAAAAATCGGTAAAAGTGGGATTGAAGAGGCCAAAACTTTACATATCAATGAACCCACTATTTTGGATTTCAAGGAATTTAATTATGATAATTGCTCTTTGATAGATTGTATTTCCTTGTTTCAATCCGTGCTAAATTGTCCTCATGCTTATAGTCAAAATAAAGCTTTTACCAAACATATCGTTGAGGCTTTATTGAAATTTTATGAAGAAAAGCTTGAATTAGAAGTTTCTATCCCTAGAAAACTTTATGATGAGTGGGAACCTACTATTGAAATTAAAATTAAAGATCATGAATGCTTTGCTTTATGTGATTTTGGTGCTAGTGTTTCCGCGATTCCAAAAACTTTGTGTGATGTGTTAGGTTTCCGTGAATTTGATGATTGTTCTTTAAATTTGCACCACACGGATTCCACTATTAAGAAACCTATGGGAAGGATTAAAGATGTTCTTATTGTTGCAAATCAGAATTATGTGCATGTAGATTTCATTGTTCTTGATATAAATTGCAATCCTACATGTCCTATTATTGCCTGTAGATTGGTGCAATTACTGATTTGAAAGAAGGAGACATTAGATTCCAATTTCTGTGAAGGAAAGGCATGGAACACTTTCCTAGAAAGAAAATTAAATTACCTTATGAATCTATTATGAGAGCCACTTATGGATTGCATACCAAAGATCACAATACATAGATCTATTCCTGTTTTTATGACTCGCTGGGGGCATTAAACGATAACGCTTGTTGGGAGGCAACCCAATTTTATTTTTGTTTCTTGCTATTTGGTTCTGTTTAGTAATAAATAATTTATCTACCTTCTGTTTAGATGTGGTTTTATGCTTTTAATTAGTGTTTGTGCCAAGTAGAACCTTTGGGAAAACTTGGGGGAAGTTTAGCACTCGCGAGATTTGCTTCCACTTTTTACTGGAGAGTGAGATTAGGTTGATTCTTTTTGAAGATGATTAATAGACAAATTACTCCCATCCACCAGTTTATTTAAGAATTTTTGGGGTTACAAAAGTATTCGAAACCAATAGATTACTACAGACTATTCTGTTTTTGAAAAATTCTGTTTTTCGTGTGTTGTTTGCTTATTTTGATGAATCTATGGCTAGTATCGGGGGCTATGTGTCGGTGTCAAAACCGGCGGATCACAGGTAGGGGGTCCCGAACTGTGCGTCTAGGATCGATGGTAACAAGAGATGGGGGACATGATGTTTACCCAGGTTCATGCCCTCTCTATGGATGTAATACCCTACGTCCTGCTTGATTGACCTTGATGAATATGGGTGTTACAAGAGTTGATCTACCACGAGAGCATAATGGCTAAACCCTAGAAGTCTAACATGTATGACTAACCCCTCCGGTTTATATAGACACCGGGGGGGATCTAGGGGTTACATATAGTCGGTTACATAAGAAGGAGTCTTCATAATTGGTTGCCGAGCTTGCCTTCCACGCCAAGGAGAGTCCAATCCGGACACAGGTACAGTCTTCGGCCTTCATGTCTTCACAGCCATTAGTCTGGCCCATGGATAGCAGGCCGGACGCCTGAGGACCCCTTAGTCTAGGACTCCCTTAGTAGCCCATGAACCTGGTTTCAATGACGAGGAGTCCAGCGCGCAGATTGTCTTCGGCATTGCAAGGCGGGTTCCCTTCTATCCGAACTTGAAGATAGTCTTTCGATGCGATGATAGTATCCGAACCTGTCACACACACCATACATATCCGTAGAGAGAATATATATTTTCACACGAGTCTAATCTGCTGATGACCTCACGTCTGTCCGATCATAATTTCGAACCGTTTTTCGTCTGCCGCTCCACGTTTTGGGACGCAGTTGCCATTGGGAAGCCTTGTCAAAGAAGAGATCATGTCCCCTTATTACGGGATTCTCATCAATACGGGCGTGGGTAACCCAACCATGCCGTTTATACAGCCCTTGGGAATAGGCGAATCTTAAGGCGAGTGAGGAGGCGTTTAATATTCGTTGCCTTTATAAAGGGATAAGGATTCCCTCTTCCCCTCTCACGCCCTCTCTCTGTCTCTGCCTTTCCAATCTCGAGCTCTAGTGCCCAAGTTCTCATCTCCTTTCCACTCAAGCAACCATGTCCGAATCCGGAGGTCAAGGCAAGTGGATGGTCACCTCCGTCAAGGAGGAGAACATCACAGAGCTTTGGGCGGCCGGATACTTGGCGAAGGAGATCACTCACCGCCTGCCGACCGAGGAACAAATCGTCCCCATGCCGAAGCCCACCGAGAGGGTAGTGTTCCTGGCCCATTTCTTCCGTGGGCTAGGGTTTCCACTCCAACCTTTCATCCGCGGGTGATGTATTATTACGGAATAGATTTCCATGATCTGTCCCCAAATTCCTTCCTCAACATCTCGGCGTTTATCGTCGTGTGTGAGGCCTTCCTCCGCATCCAACCCCACTTCAGGCTGTGGCTCAAAGTCTTCCAGGTGAAGCCGAAGGTGGTGGACGGCCAGCACGCGGAGTGTGGAGGAGCTATGGTGAGAAAGCTGTCCAACATCTCCTGGCGAAAAGGCAATTTTGTGGACACAGTAAAGGAGTGGCAGAAGCAGTGGTTCTACATCACAGAACTCCGCGGCACCACCTGGGCTGCAGCTGCCGAATTTCGCTCTAGCGCTCCCATGCGACTCACCTCCTGGGTCGAGAAGAGTCCGGACTGGGGTTCCCCTGATGATGTGATAGCGCTGTAGACGCACGTTGAGAGCATGTCAACCAAGAAAGTCAAGCTCGTTGATGTGATCCAGGTGATGCTGGTTCGCCGGATCCTTCCGTGCCAGCGCCGAAGACGTCCTCTGTGGGAGTTCAACCCGAAGAAGTATCAGACTCTGGTGAGGCTCTTCAAGACTACTCACGAAGGCGCATGGAAGTTGCTTTTTAAGGGCAACAAGAAACCACCGGCCACGGATTCAGACCGTGGTCACGATTGTAAACACGTCGCCAGTGAGGTATGCTATTTTTCGATGTATCCCCAACTTAATCGTTTCAAGGATGATGTCTGAGCTTATCATTGCATTTCCAGGACTGGATGGAGAGGGCGAAGCGGATCCAGTGTCCGGCTCCGCTGCCTGAAGAACCGGTCATCCTGCGTCTAGCGAAGATGCTGGTGCCGGCGCCTTATAAGGCGCCGGAAAAGAAGGCCAAGGGGGCCAACAGTGGCTCCTGTCGCAAGGGAACTTCGGACGTGATGTCCGAAGACGACAAAGCCCATTCCTCTATCCCTGAGGGCAATGGCGAGGAAGAGGAGCATGAGGAGGAGGAGGAAAACAACCCTTCCCCTAAGGAGAGGAAGAAGAAGAGGGCGGCTTCGGCGCATCCGGAGGCGGAAACACCCAAGAAGGGGAAGAGCATCCCAGCGGTCAACACCGAATGGGACATTGATAGCAATCTGGAGAGACGCCCCCACACTAAGCCCCAGGCCGCATCGTAAGTGACAAGGCTCACTCATGCGCACCTCTGGCCCTTTCTTTTCATTATCTTGACATATTAATAGTGCTATTGCAGTCCGGCCCGCGACCTTATGCAGAGATCCTCATCTGGAGGTTCGTTGGATCCGTCGGAAATGGTGAGCATGTTGCCACCTCCTGCTTATTCCCCTGGGGCCAGGGACGACACCGAAGTGTTATCCCGGAGGACCGCTCCGGACTGGGGAGGAGCCCAGGACGCTGTCCGGGAGGCGCCACAAGGCGAGACATCCACTGCCGGGCACATGGGGGAGCCGATCCCCATGGAGGTTGGCGAAGAGGGCGGCATCTAGTTCGTCCCTCAGCCGAATATGATTCCGGAGGCCCATATGGCTCCCGAGTCGGGCGAACAGCCCCCTTTGAAGGTGGGGGATGCGCCGCTTCCACCGGTGGCCTTTGTCCATCCAGGGGCGCTAGATAACATGATGGAGGCGCTTCGAGGTGCCTCCGTCGTGGACGAGAACCGTGTCCTTATGGGTGCGGTGATCGAGAAGATTCAGTCCGCCAAGAATGGATTGAATGAAGCCTGTAGCAGCCTGTTAACAAGTTTCGAGGTAAAAAAGAGAAAAACACCATGTAGCCAGTAGCCCCTGAGACACTGTCCGGTGTTCGGCAAGAAGAACCGGACAGAGGATCAATCTTTTGGTGTAGGAGACTAACGTAATATGTATGAATAAGCAGACGTCGCTGGTGGCCGACACCTCACATGTTGGTGAAGTCTCTGAGCTGAGGCAGAGGCTGGAGCGGACCAAGAATGAGCTCAGCGAGGTTATGGTTCGGCTCCAGGAGAAGCAAGGCGAGTGATGACTTGCTGTGTGTTTAGAGAGGATAGGCGCTGTATATTGACCTCTGTGTCGTCATATGTGCAGGAGCCGCGACCGAGGTCGAGGCCCTGAAGAAGGCCCTGGGCAAGGCCGAGGAGAAGGCTGTCCAGCAGCAAGCCGCCCGTAAGAAGTCCATGGCCCGAGTCAAAGAAGTCCAGAAGGAGCTCCAGGATGCGATCAAGAAATGCGAAGCCTTGGAGCATGATGCGTCGGTTCAAGGAACCGAACTCGCCAAGGCTCGTCAGAGCACGGAGACCGCACGGTATGAGGCCCAGGCCGCCCTCCAGGTGATCCAGGAGGCCAAGAAGATCATGGCGGGTAAGGCATTTAAGATTGAAAGCAAGTATGCAGAGAAGCAGTACCTTTTACAAACCCAGGTTCGGAGTTCCATAGGAGCTTTTGCGGATTTACCACGCAGTGTATCAAACGCCACAGAGTTCTATCGAGCCGAAGGAGGGGCGTTCTACGTAGAAGTTATTCTAGTCACAGTATGCGGCGCCAGAGATCCTGTGTCCTTCATCGATCAGCTGAAACAGCTAGAGGAGCTGCATAGGGTGGCCGAAGTAGCCATGAAGGATTTCATAATCCGGCTATGGCCAGCCGAACGCCTGTCCTCGACTGGACGTCGTCAAGTGCTCGGCCTGCATTGAAGGTGCGTGCATGGTCTTCGCCCGTTGCAAGATGTGGTGGGCGAATATGGACGCCGTCGAGGGGAAGGAGCATCGCACACCCGAACGGTATTTTGCGGATGTCCTGGAGGGGTCTCGCCTTACGGCAGCACAATGTCCGCAGGACATTGTATTTGAATAAATGTATTCATGTTGCATTTGCCTTGTATTTATGAGAACAAAGCCTGTTTGGTAATGTAATTTTGTTATGCTTTGAATTGTTTCCTCCTATGCGGCCGTGTTGTATGTAATCTGAGGGTTGGCCAGTCGTCGGCTTCTACCCTCACGTATGTAGTACGGAGGTGTTCGGGATGGAATCTAAACAATCTTGATCCAATTATATGGTCCTTGAAGGAGTTGTTTAGCGCAACAAACAAGGCAATCAGACTGTACGGCTTAAACGCCCTCACTTAGCCATAGGAGTTTTATAATAAAGCGTAGGTGCAGCCCCTGGTTCAAACCGGGGTGCTATCAGCATCTGATCAGGAAGTGCCGATCTTTTGCATAATGCGAAAAAAATCTCCAACGATTTGTGACCCTCGAACAGCTAACCGGCTCTCGCCGTATCATAACAACCAGTTTTCGTCTTTCTCTACTAAGGTGCTCATCTGGTCAAGGCCAGGGCACAATCGCAGTAGTTCTCCCTTTACTGCCCTAGCCGATTTAGCGGAACGTAGGGTAGCAAGCACAGGAGCCGGGCAACCCAACTATTGACCAAAGACATGATTCAGAGCCAATGCATATAATGCTAAATTCGGGGTGCCGAACTTATCTTTAAGGATTTTTCGGACTTCGTTGCCGTATCATGGGGCGATGGGGAGCCCCTGGCAAATATGAAACGTACCAGAGTGTACGGCTGCTAGGAAATAAGTAATATAAAGGAAAACAGAGGGAGAACAGAGATAGGATCTGGAGCCCTTGAACTTGGATCATGAACTGTTTCCATTATAGTTGTGTTAATGCATCCAAGCACATTGGTACAAAATAATGCAATAAGCAACCAGCTATTTGACATGCCATACCCGAAGGCGGACTGCGTGTGGGTCCTGAAAAACGGTTAGCCTCTAGGGCTTCCCATGTACGCCTGTGATCCGTGTCAATCCGGTGTGTTTGTCCTTTGACGGGATTGTTAATCAGGTTGTCAAAGGAGGCCCCCATAGGAGAAACCTGAAACAAGGGAAAAGGAGATAGTAAAGTTATATGTGTGTCCGGGATTGGTCTAGCCGAACCGTGGATCCCGGGATAGCTTGTGCCTCCATCAATGCCCATGGAATTTTGAGTGTGTAGTTATGGACGCATGGTATGAATGCCACTACCTCATCGGGATTGGGACGGAGGCCGAATTGCTAATCGAGCTCTTGACAAGCCGCGCTGTCCTATTGCAGTGTAGTCTAGAACCTCTTAATGATGTATAGGGGCTCGACAGCCAGACTATGATGTTGCTTGAGAAGGCTGCTTTGTACCTCTGCTGCTAGGGCAGCGGTGTGCTCCTCTGTCCGGATGGAGCGTTCTGTGTTTCCGTTGACTGTTATAACGCTGCGCGGACCGGGCATCTTCAGCTTGAGATAAGCATAGTGTGGCACCGCGTTGAATCTAGAACGTGGTTCGTTCGAGCAGTGCGTGGTAGCCGCTACGGAAGACGACGATATCGAAGATTAACTCCTCGCTTCGGAAGTTGTCCGGAGAACCGAAGACCACCTCCAGCGTGATTGAACCCGTGCAGCGGGCCTCAACACCTGGTATGACTCCTTTAAAGGTGTTCTTTGTGGGTTTGATTCGTGAGGGATTAATGCCCATCTTCCGCACTGTATCCTAATAGAGCAGGTTGAGGCTGCTACCATCGTCCATTAGGACTCGTGTTAGGTGAAATCCGTCGATGATTGGGTCACGGACCAGTGCGGCTGAACCGCCATGCCGGATAATAGTTGGGTGATCTCGACGATCGAAGGTGATCGGGAATGACGACCACAGATTGAATTTTGGGGCGACTGGCTCTACCGCGTAGACGTCCTGAAGTGCTCGCTTGCATTCCCTTTTGGGGATGTGTGTAGCGTATATCATGTTCACCTTTTGACTTGAGGGGGAAATTTCTTCTGCCCACCTGTGTTCGGCTGCCGGGGCTCTTCGTTCTCGTCCTTACTTTGTGATCCCTTTTCTTTGTTTTCGGCATTTAACTTGCTAGCCTGTTTGAAAACCCAACAGTCTCTGTTGGTGTGATTGGCTTGTTTATCTGGGGTACGATGTATCTGGCATGGACGATCGAGTATGCGATCCAGGCTGGATGGTCCCTCACTGCTCCTTTTGTAGGGTTTCTTTCGCTGGCCGGACTAGGAGCCGCTGAATCCGGCGTTAACGGAGGTGTCATCGGTGTTGTCGCCATTGCTTCGGCGTTTATGTCTGTTGCGCCGGAGCTGTTCTTGGTCTCGGAGGGGCCTGTCTCGCTGGTTGTGTTTTGCTACGAGCCAGCCAACTGTCCTCACCCGCGCAAAAGCGGGTCATGAGTGCCATAAGGGCTGCTGTGGACTTCGGCTTTTCTTGGTCGTGGTGGCGTGCTAGCCATTCATCACGGATGCTGTGTTTAAAGGCCGATAGGGCTTCGGCATTCGGACAGTCAATGATCTGTTTCTTTTTGGTTAGGAACCTAGTCCAGAATTTTCTTGCTGATTCTCCAGGTTGTCGAACTATGTGGCTTAAGTCATCGGCATCGTGTGGCCGGACATATGTACCTTGGAAGTTGTCAACGAAGGCCTCTTCCAAGTCCTCCCAACTGCCGATGCAATTCTCGGGAAGGCTATTCAGCCAGTGTCTAGCTGGCAATTTGAGTTTCAGTGGGAGGTATTTGATGGTGTGGAGGTCGTCTCCACGGGCCATGTGGATGTGGAGAATAAAGTCCTCAATCCATACTGCGGGGTCGGTTGTTCCTTCGTATGATTCAATATTGACGGGCTTGAACCCCTCGGGGAATTCGTAATCCAGCACCTCATCTGTGAAGCAGAGAGGGTGTGCGGCGCCTCTATATCGGGCCGCATCACGATGCACCTCCGATGGAGTCCGTCTGCGGTTATCGGACTAGGTGTGAATAGGTTTGTCACGCCCAAATAGGTAGCCGTCATCCCCAGTCGGGAAGCGTCCTCGCGATCCGTAGATTGATCTGGTGTGTTCTGATCTACTGTCCAGCTCCTACCGAAGGTCGTATGTATGGTCCCGAGTTGTTCTGTCCCTGTTTTTGCGAGGTGGTGGGGGGGCTGTTGTTCGGCCAGAGTTGCCGCTTTATCCCGACCGCGGGGTGGTCGGTCCGCTGCACTATCCCGACCGCGGGGTGGTCGGTCCGCTGCACTATCCCAACCGCGTGGTCGTCGATCCACATTGTGTGAGGGAGGTATGGGATCTGGTGCCACCTCATCGAACTGAGGTAGAAGTCGGCGCTTTGGGTAGCTCTTGGCTGGGCGCTTGAGGCTGTATTCTTCGGCTACCAGGACATCAGTCCACCTATCAATGAGCAGATCTTGATCAGCTTGAAGCTGCTACTGCTTCTTCTTCAGGCTTCGTGTAGTGGCTATTAGCTGGCGCTTGAAGCGCTCTTGCTCGAGGGGTACCTCAGGCACGATGAAGTCATCATTGCCGAGGCTCTCATCATCCTCGGAGACTGGATGATAACTATCATCGTCTGGGTCATTGGGCATGGCCTGTTTATCAGGGTTATCTTGCCCGTTGTCTTGTTCCTCCTATTCGGATGCAGCCCTGACAGGGTCTTCATTGTTTTCAGCGTTGCCCGGAGTACTATTTTCTCTGGTGCCAGTGTTGCCATCATTTGAGCAATGAGGCTTAGAGCGGCATTTAGGGCGCCGGCGCTTGGACTGTGTCTCAGAAGGTTTATTCGCAACTGGATCTCCTTTGTCATCATCGCTAGCCTTTTTAGGTGTGTCGACCATGTACACATCATACGAAGAGGTGGCCTTCCAGCATCCAATGAACGGCGGGTTTTGACCTTGCTCCATGTCGGCATCATCATCCATACTGTCGATGTCTTCAGAACCGTAATCAAGCACGTCGGTTAGGTCATCGACAGTGGCTATGAAGTGGGTGGCCGGTGGGAAGCGAAATTTCCCATCATCAGCCTCTGGCTCGAACCGAACATAGTTCGGCTGTGAGTCCTTCTCCAAGGACAAGTTCTTTAAAGTGCTTAGCACATCGCCCAAAGGTGAGTGCTGAAAAACGTCTGCGGCGCTGAATTCAAAGATCGATAACCGATCTAGCTCGGTGTCCACAAACGTACATGGTCTGGAACTTATAGGCAGAGACGAGTCCGGAGTTCCTTTGGCGCAAATATTACAGGGTGTCGAGTCTGTGTGCGGCTCCAATGCCATGGACTCTATGGCCTCGGATGGCACGATCTGCTCCGGTTCTAAGGCCGTTGCAGCAACAGGGACCATCTCCTGGATGTGCTCCGATGATAGATTTAAGTCATGTTCATTGGGGCAGGGGAGCGATCGCTGCGGTCTCAAATGCATTGAAGATAAAGTCTCCACGGATACCCGTGATGTAGTTCAAGCTTCCCAATCTGACCTGGCGGCTAGGGGCGTAGCTATCGATCTACTCCACATGGCCAAACGAATGGGCCCGCAGTACGAAGCCGCCGAACACAAAAATATGTCCGGGGATGAACATTTTTCCTTGGACAGCGTCGCTATAGACGATTGAAGGGGCCATCGAACCTTTCATTGACAGCACAGTGGAACTCTCAATGAAAGCACCAAAGTCGGTGTCAAAACCGGCGGATCTCGGGTAGGGGGTCCCGAACTGTGCGTCTAGGATTGATGGTAACAGGAGACGAGGGACACGATGTTTACCTAGGTTTGAGCCCTCTCTATGGAGGTAATACTCTACGTCCTGCTTGATCGATCTTGATGAATATGGGTGTTACAAGAGTTGATCTACCACGATATCGTAATGGCTAAACCCTAGAAGTCTAACATGTATGACTATGGTAATGAATATATCCTTTCTGGACTAACCCCTCCGGTTTATATAGACACCGGGGGGGTCTAGGGTTTACATAGAGTCGGTTAGATAACAAGGAATCTTCATAATCGGTTGTCGAGCTTGCCTTCCATGCCAACGAGATTCCAATCTGGACACAGGTACAGTCTTCGACATTCATGTCTTCATAGCCCATCAGTCCGGCCCATGGATAACAGGCCGGACGCCTGAGGACCCCTTAGTCCAGGACTCCCTAAGTATGAACCATAGAGTAGTTGGAATACGGTAGGTTTAACACCAATATAAATAAAGAATGAGTTCATTACAGTACCTTGAAGTGGTGGTTTTTTTCTTATACTAACGGAGCTCATGAGATTTTCTGTTTAGTTTTGTGTTGTGAAGTTTTGAAGTTTTTGGGTAAAGATTTGATGGATTTTGGAATAAGGAGTGACAAGAGCCTAAGCTTGGGGATGGCCAAGGCACCCCAAGGTAAATTCGAGGACAACCAAAAGCCTAATCTTGGGGATGCCCTAGAAGGCATCCCCTCTTTCATCTTTGTCCATCGATAACTTTACTTGATGCTATATTTTTATTCACCACATGATATGTGTTTTGCTTGGAGAGTCTTGTATGATTGGAGTCGTTGCTTTTTAGTTTACCACAATCATCTTTGTTGTACACAACTTTTGGAGAGACACACATGAATCAGAATTTATTAGAATACTCTATGTGCTTCACTTATATCTTTTGAGCTAGATAATTTTGCTCTAGTGCTTCACTTATATCTTTAAGAGCACGGTGGTGGTTCTATTTTCTAGAAATTATTGATCTCTCACGCTTCACTTATATAATTTGGAGAGTCCTTTATAACAGCATGGTAATTTGCTTTGGCTATAAAATTAGTCCTAATATAATAGGCATCCAAGATGGGTATAATAAAAACTATCATAAAAAGTGCATTGAATACTATGAGAAGTTAGATACTTGATGATTGTTTTGAGATATGAAGATGGTGATATTAGAGTCGTGCTAGTTGAGTAGTTGTGAATTTGAGAAATACATGTTCTAAAGTTTGTGATTCCCGTGGCATGCACGTATGGTGGACCGTTATGTGATGAATTCGGAGCATGATTTATTTATTGATTGTCTTCCTTATGAGTGGTGGTGGGGGACGAACGATGGTCTTTTCCTACCAATCTATCCCCCTAGGAGCATGCGCGTAATACTTTGCTTTGATAACTTGTAGATTTTTGCAATAAGTATGTGAGTTCTTTATGACTAATGTTGAGTCCATGGATTATATGCACTCTCACCCTTCCACCATTGCTATCCTCTCTAATACTGCACACTTTTTGCCGGTATCATACACCCACCATATACCTTCTGCAAAACAGCCACCATACCTACCTATTATGGCATTTCCATAGCCATTCCAAGATATATTGCCATGCAACTTTCCATCGTTCTGGTACTATGACACACTTCATCGTTGTCATATTTTCTTGCATGATCATGTAGTTGACATCGTACTTGTGGCAAATCCACCGTTCATAATTCTTCATACATGTCACTCTTGATTCATTGCACATCCCGGGGACGAGCGATGGTCATTTCCTACCAATCTTTCCCCTAGGAGCATGCGCGTAGTACTTTGTTTCAATAACTAATAGATTTTTGCAATGAATATGTGAGTTCTTTATGACTAATGTTGAGTCCATGGATTATACACACTCTCACCCTTCCACCATTGCTAGTGAGGGAGTCCTGGATTAGGGGGTCTCCGGACAGCCGGACTATATCCTTCGGCCGGACTGTTAGACTATGAAGATACAAGATTGAAGACTTCGTCTCGTGTCTGGATGGGACTCTACTTGGCGTGGAAGGCAAGCTAGGCAATACAGATATGGATATCTCCTCCTTTGTAACCGACCTTGTGTAACCCTAACCCTCTCCAATGTCTATATAAACCGAAGGGTTTTAGTCCGTAGGACAACAACCACAACATACAATCATACCATAGGCTAGCTTCTAGGTTTAGCCTCTCCGATCTCGTGGTAGATCTACTCTTGTACTACCCATATCATCAATATTAATCAAGCAGGACGTAGGGTTTTACCTCCATCAAGAGGGCCCGAACCTGGGTAAAACATTGTGTCCCCTGCCCCCTGTTACCATCCGGCCTAGACGCATAGTTCGGGACCCCCTACCCGAGATCCGCCGGTTTTGAGACATTGGTGCTTTCATTGAGAGTTCCGCTGTGCCGTCGCCATCAGGAAGGATGCCTCATCCTGTCTTTAAATATGACACTGTTGCTGAGGGAGCTCTGGCTATCGGCCAAACTCTCTGGCTAGGTGGTTTTCTTATGACCGCCTGTTCGGCCGCTGCACCGACGATGAATTCTCGGGTCATCGAAAGCAATCTTCACGTCAACTCAGAACTCGCCGAGCAGTTAGATCCAATGGAGCTCTCTTCCCTGAACGAGCTCTTGGATTGCATCGCCGCCCTGGGAGTCGCTACAGACTACGATCAGATTGGGCCTAAACCCATTCTAAGAGAGATCAACTTTCCCCAGGTCACCCATCACGTTGCAATGGTGGATGAACAATGCGGTAACCCTTCATCTATCTTCAGGACGAGCTATGTCCGGATTCCCGATCCCTCCAAGCCGGATACCCGCGGAGGGGAGGACGTCACTCAAGACCTGAACCTAGAGTCAGGCAGCGGGCTAGATTTATTGGAAAACATCCAAGAATCCAAACCTCCGAGTTTGGAAACTCCTTGGCCCCTGAGTCTCAGATTGGGTGAGGATTCGGGTTCAATTCCACCCACCCACCCAAACATAAGCGATCTATCCGAAATTAGGCAAGAACCCGAAGAAACAGTACACTATTACTAGGCCAGATTCCTCCTGGTCATGAACAGGATAAAGGACTGCCGCGAGGAAGACGCAATTTCATTCTTCTGCAATAATTGCACGGACAAGGGAATCCCCAACGCCATAAGTCGCCGCGAAATTACACGCTTTACTTACTTGGTGTCCATAGTACGAAAGTACTGTGCGATGGAAAGCGCCTGGAAAACCGAAATAAAATTTTGGGATAATCCGGCCCTAAATACAAACCCAGTCCGAAATAAAAGGGTGCATTATCACAATACACCTAGGTTAACTACCAAAAAGCAAAAGTCCTCTACGGGGCAAGGAACCGTACTGGAGGGATGGCTCAACGGACCCTGCAAAATTCAGAGTACATCGGATGCAATACCAACGCACAGCCTTAGAGCATGTTGGATACTCCGGCGGGTGGCCAAAAGTGGTGAGGATCTACTCCTCCCAAATACCACAGAGCACCATCCCGTGGACAACAATACGGTGTTAACGGTCTTTGAGACCTTCGCGTCAAATAATAGAAGCAAGCGAACACTCCGCAGCATGGCCGAAATCTGCCACATAGCAGAAATAAATCCTTGGAGTGACACAGCTATTACCTTCAATGCCAGTGATGAACCCAAATTCCGAACAGCCCGAGCACTAGCCGCACTGGTGCTCAGTCCAATCGTGGACGGCTTTCGACTAACCAAGGTACTCATGGACGGCGGCAGCGGATTAAACCTCATCTATGAGGAAACTCTTCAAAAGATGGAAATAGACTGGAGCCGCATTGAGCAAAGTAGCACAACCTTTAGAGGAATCATCCCCAGTCGAGAGGCACGCTGTGCTGGGAAAATCATACTAGATGTGGTATTCGGCACGCCGGATAATTACAGGTCGGAAGAAATTACATTCCAAGTGGGCCCGTTCAGCAGCGGATACCACACTCTATTAGGGCGGGAGGCGTTTACAATCTTCCAAGCCATATCCCATTATGGGTACATGAATCTCAAAATGCCCGGGCCCAACGGAATCATCACTCTTGCTATTGATTCGGACATAGCACTCCACGCTGAAAATAAAACAGCCGCACTGGCCCTCGAGGCACTATCCGAAGGCCTAGCGGCCGAGGAACTAACTGAGCTGCGCTCCACGGTGAAAAGGGATAACGTGATACTCGATAAAAGATCCAAGTCCACCTCCTTTAAACCGGCGGACGAAATAGTCAAATTCCAAGTCCATCCACTGGACCCTACAAAAATAGCTTCCATCGGGGCACAATTAAACCCTGATGTTGACGCCGCACTGCAAGAGTTCCTACGCGAGAACTGGGACATTTTTGCCTGGCACCCTTGAAACATGCCAGGAATCCCACGCAGGCTGGCCGAGCACAGCCTAAATATCCTAAAAGGATTCAAGCCAGTCAAGCAGGCTCTTCGGCATTTCTCCGAACCTAAGAGACAAGCCATGGGAGAGGAACTAGCCAACCTATTGGAGGCCGGATTCATCAGAGACATGAAACATCCGGACTGACTAGCAAACCTGGTGATGGTACCAAAGAAGGACAAATCCTGGCGCTTGTGCGTCGATTTTAAGGACCTTAACAAGGCCTGCCCAAAGGATCCCTTCCCCCACCCCCGCATCGATCAAATCATCGACGTTACTGCAGGACACGATTCATTGTGTTTCCTCGACGCATACTCCAGCAACCATCCAATTAAAATGGCAGAGGTAGACCAAGCCGCAACAGCATTCATCACACCATACAACCCATTCTGCTTCAAGACAATGCCCTTCGGGCTCAAAAACGCCAGCGTAACATATCAGCGCATGATTCAGACATGTCTGGCAAACCAGATCGGCAAAACAGTGGAGGCATACATAGATGACGTGGTCGTCAAAACCAAGCATGTCGAATATCTAGTAGACGACTTGAGGCTCACATTCGATAACCTCTGAACATATGACATCAAGCTCAATCCGGAAAAATGCGTTTTCGGCGTACCAGCGGGAAAGCTCCTGGGATTCATTGTCTCCAGTAGAGGTATTGAAGCTAATACGGCCAAAATCCGAGCGTTGTCACAGTTGGCTACCCCAACAGACCTCAAACAAATAAAAAAATTGACCGGATGTGTGGCGGCTCTAAGCCGCTTTATCTCCCGCTTGGGAGAAAAGGCATTACCACTTTATCGCCTCCTCCGGCGCACCGAACAATTCGAGTGGACGGATGCCGCCACGGCCGGACTCAACAAAATAAAAGCCATATTGGCAACAAACCCAGTCCTGGCCGCGCCAAACATTGGCGAACCAATGCTATTATACATTGCGGCAACTCATCAAGTAGTAAGCGCAATGCTCGTCGTTGAATGAGAAGCGTACGGACACAAATTCCCCCTTCAAAAGCTGGTTTACTATGTGTCCATTGTCCTTACTCCATGCAAATCATGGTACCCGCATTATCAAAAGATAGCCTACACGGTATTTATGGCATCCCGGAAGCTGCGACACTACTTTCAAGAGTGTTCGATAACGGTAGCCTTGGAAGTACCACTTAACGATATTATAAACAACCACGACGCGACGGGCCGGATTGCCAAATGGGCCATTGAGCTCCTCCCGTTCGACATAACTTACAAGCCACGGCGAGCTATTAAGTCGCAAGTTTTGGCTAACTTCGTCGCCTAGTGGACGGAAGCCGAACTCCCTAAGGAGTACGACACATATTCAAACTGGATCATGCACTTCGACGGCTCCAAAATGTTGGCTGGTCTGGGGGCTAGCATCGTTTTGACGTCCCCAATAGGAGATACAGTTCAATACATACTACACATAATGTATACAGACTCCAACAACGCAGCCGAATATGAGGCCCTTCTACATGGTCTCCGGATGGCAGTATCCATGGGCATTCAACGCCTAGAGGTGCGCGGGGATTTGAACCTCGCGATATCCCAAATAAATGGAGACTTTGATGCCAAGGATCCGAAAATTGCAGCTTATCACAATGCCGTCCTAAAAATGTCAGCTCGGTTCAGGGTCTCGAATTTCACCATGTGGCTCAAGAAAACAATCAGGCGGCGGATATCCTCGCCCGCATCGGTGCAAAACGCGACGCAGTCCCTCCCAACATATTTCTGGAAAGGCTCTTCAAGCCATCCGTTGCATGGGAAGGGGACACTCGTAACAACAGTCCGGACCCGGCCAAAATACCCGATACCGAACTCTCTGACACAATCGGAGGCCCCGCCACCGAAATAACACATTCAGCCCACGAAATAATGGCCATTATTGCCCCGTGGACAGAACCATTCCTGGCCTACCTAACTAAACAGGAACTTCCGGAAGACCAAAATGAGGCACGCTACATAGTGCGGCGATCCAAGGCCTACAGGGTCCATGAGGGAGAATTGTACAAGAAAAGCACTACCGGAGTCCTTCAAAGGTGCATCTCCAAAGAGGAAGGGCGGAACCTTTTGGCAGAAATTCACGCCAGACTCGGCGGTCATCACTCCGCAGCCCGGGCTCTTGTAAGCAAGGCCTTCCGTACATGATTCTATTGGCCAACGACCCGGGAAGATGCACAGGACTTGGTCCAACGTTGCGCCGATTGCCAGCTCTTTGCAAATCAAAGCCACATGCCACCCACCGCCCACGAAACAATCCCCATTGCATGGCCCTTCGCGGTCTGGGGGCTTGACATGGTTGGACCCCTTAAAGGGGGAGCCCACAAGAAAAAATACTTATTGGTCATGGTGGATAAATTCACCAAATGGATAGAGGCTAAACCGGTTAAAACAGCCGAATCCGGACCGGTGATATATTTCATATCCGGGGTTGTACACCGTTACGGCATCCCCCACAGCATCATCATTGATAACGGCACGAACTTCACGGCCGACAAGGTAAAACTCTGTTGCAGCAAAATGGGCATCAAGCTCGATTATGCTTCAGTCTATCACCCACAAACCAATGGTCAAGTCGAACGAGCAAACAGTCTTATAATGAGCGGCATTAAACCCAGATTAGTGCGTTCCTTAATGGAGTCTGACACACACTAGGTAGAGGAGCTCGACTCCGTACTCTGGTGGCTGCGGACCACGCCGAATCGTAGTACCGGATATACACCGTTTTTTATGGTGTACGATGTAGAGGTTTTCTTGCCCTGTGACATAACTCATAACTCACCTCGAGTGTGCATGTAGGAAGAAAGAGAAGCCGAGCTCGATCGGCAGGACAGTCTGGACACCTTGCAGGAAGAGCGCGACGTAGACAAAGCCCGTTCTGCATTTTACCAGCAACAGGCTCGCAGATACCAAAGCAGAGAAGTACGGGCCAAAACTTATAGCGCTGGCGAACTAGTTCTACGGCTGCCGGATAAGAAAAAGAATAAGCTCGAGCCCAAATGGGAAGGTCCCTTCATTATCGACCAAATTCTGACCGGTGGAGCGTACCGAATGCGGGATGCATCGACTAGTCGACTCGAGCTGAACCCATGGAACACAGCCAGGCTTCGAAGATTCTACGCCTAGCACCGGACTCTATGTTAGTCCCCTCCCTTTGTCCATTTTCCGCATATGCATCATCTGTCTTGTCTCCCTTTCTTTCTTTTTCTTATTATTTCTCTAGGCCTTCAAGGGTCACCTTGTGCCTCACTTGTACATTACAGATGCGCTAGCCGCACTCTCCATACATGGGGTCTTCTTTCACAGAAGCTTAAATTATTTACCTGGGCCTCATGCCCAACACATGCATTATACTTCTGCATGCGCCTTTTTTCACCATTATATGCATCGATATGACTTAAGTTTTGGCCAAGCTGGGTTGCCTGGCTCTTGTATTTATGCCCTATGTTCCCGTTAATTCGGCTAGGGCATAAGGGGAGCACCTCTGCGATTGTTACCGCCAGGTCAGCCGGATGTGTACGTCAGACTGGGTGAAGCCGAAAGCTAGCGTTCTTAAGGGAATATTCGGTCGGTGAACAAAAGATGACTTTTATTTATTATTCGTATCTGCCCCCAGATGCTTTTTCTGTGCTTCTTATCGCAGTTCGGACATGCACTTTAGGGCATGCTTACCCAGGGAAACGAACCCTTAACGGAACTATTCTCCCTCGAAGATGTTTCTTACTACCCATGTAATATAACATAACTAGTTGGGCACTTTTCTGATAAAGCACTAATGACCCCTACGCCTGGTCTCCACGCATGCCCCGGTTCTTACATAACTGAGAGGGTATTCGGATACACTCTGGACCGTCGGGTCCCGAGGTTGAAGCGAAAAGGTCCGCCACGACAAACGATCTACAATCCGGCTAGAAGGCATTATACATGTCACTTTAAATTACATAGTCAATTTGACTGGTTGAATTCCTCTTCAATACCATCCAATAGGCTGTCTAGTCTACATTCCTGTTGGGAATACTTTGCGGCCAATTCTACTTGGCCGTACACTAAGCTCACAGGGATCTCCTTCCCATCGGGCCCCACAGGTCCGACTTCGGCCATGTGGTTCGGGTCAGCCTTCGTGTACCGTGTATTCACCATTGCCCAGGATTCCCTAGCGCCCTGATGGCAGGCCGATATCTTCCTTAATTGGAAGTGCCGCCGCGCTCCCTTCAGCTTTTCTGCAAGCTCTCCAAGGCCTTCGGGTATGGAGACAGATGGCCACAAGGCCTGGGCGACGCCTTACATCACCTGCCGAACTCGTTCGTGCAGCTGTGAGAGCTCGGGAAGAAGGTCACCCGTTGAACCGGGCATTTCCTCGGCAGGACGACCTGTTAGCATACCTACAGACATAATTCTGTCAGCCAGCTTCCTCGCTGAACTCTTTTTCAAAGTTCGTTCAAGCACTTACTAAATATGTCGCGTCGAAGCCGCTGATTCTCCTTAACAGAGTCCGACAGTTTGGCACGAACATCTTTTAGTTCCACGCCTAGCTTGGTGTTGGCATCTAGGAGATCGTTCTTCTCCTTCCTCACCCTCGTAAGCACGCTCTCACTGGCCTTCAGCTGGCGTAGGAGCTGTTGCTTATCCGGATTTACTCCAGCGTCATCTGCAATTTTATCGTCAGATCTGCATATATGCCGCATTCTATATGATACTTATCATTCGAAGGATATATTACCAGAGGGGTCTCTTTGGGCTCCCCTGCTGCGGCCAGTGCAGCCTGAAGTTGGGCTTTGAACTCTTTTCCAGCTCCTGGGACAGTTGAGTATTCTTTTCTGTAAGAACCCGCATAACAAATGATCCTTAAATCATTTATTCTAACTGTTTCAAGTCTCAGGGGCTACTGATATATATAATCACCAAATTTTCTCACCCGTATGTCTTTTACATACTGCTCTGTGGCTCTGGCTAGACCATTTTGAGCGGCACGGAGGTACGCATCTCCCGAGTTGAAGGCATCCAATGCCTCTTGGGAGAAACAAGCGTCACGAAGAACAGTCCGGCGATGCATGTGGTTCATGGCACTTTCCACCTCGGAATTGGTGGCAGACAATTTATTCGCATCCTCTGTCGGAGGAGCGCCCGGCGGACGTCTCGTATTCGTTCCCGCCTCCGAATCCAGCCTTGGAGCCTGGCTGGTGGAGGCGCGATTGGTAGCCTCTCCGGGTATAGTCCGGCGAGCGCTCTTTTTCCTGAAAAGAAGGCATGGGCATTATTATGCCTCTAAGAATAATGTCTTGCAATAAAGACGGCGCGCCGTACCGTTGCGCCGGTGTCTCAATCCGGACTGTGGGTCTTTTCAGCCTGCCTGGCCTCGCGGCCCCTTGTTGGCTAGTCGCCGCAGGCTCGGCCTTCCGCCTCGAGGACCTCCCCTGCAAAACACGGCTGTTATACGACAATCAAAAACACGCAAGGACGGATCCCTTTTCGAAGTAGTGGGACTTCGGTCTCAGTCACCTGTGAGGCTGGAAGTAGCCCAGGGTAATCGGCTGTAATGTCCACCAAAGCATTGTCATTGCTCAATTGGTAAAATACCCCATCGATCAGCTCCACAGATATGTCCGGATCCTCCTAGGAGGCCGGGTCAAGGGACCGTCCAGGGTCCTCGGGTTGTGGAGGGGGGTTGTTTATCTCCCTTATAGCCTGGCGCAGTTCCTGCATGGAAATCGCTAGACTGAATACTTAACTACGGGAATATGAAACAGATGGGCGAGAAAAAGTCCCCGCTTACCCAGCTCGGAGGATTGTACATAGAAAATCCGCCCTGCGGGTTGACACAAAGGAATTCCTCCTCTTCTCCCTTGTACAAAGTGGATAAGATCTTTATTGGATCAGCAACCGATCCAGGCCCTTTATGGCTGTAGCGGGTGGCGTCATCCTCCCCGTTGAAATCCCACATGGGGTGGCCTCTATACTGAAGCGGCTGCACCCCCCACATAATACATATGGCCATGACCTCGATCATGGTCAATCTGGATTGAGCTAAATAATTTATCCGGCTCATCAGGTAAACAACGTCCCTGTCATCTTCCTCTAGGGAGCTCCGTGGATGCCAGCTCCGACGCTTCTTCAAAGGAGCAATATCAAACTCAGGAAGGCCGATTCGAATAGGATCCGGGAGGGGGATGTCTTCTATATAAAACCATTCTGAAGGTCAGTCTTCGGACGTCTTCTTTGGGGTTCCGGACAGATATCCGGTCCCGGCAATACGCCACACTTCGGCTCCACCCACTTGATATATTGACCCCTTCTGAGAACGGGGCACAAGGCAGAACAACTTCTTCCACAGAGCGAAATGAGCCTCACAGCCCAAAAACAACTCGCAAAGGGCTACGAATCCCGCGATATGCAGCATGGAGGCAGGCGTAAGGTTGTGCAACTGGAGGCCGTAGAACTCCAGGAGCCCCCGGAGAAACGGATGAATTGGAAATCTGAGCCCTCTTACCAAATAAGGGACAGGGCATACCCGCTCTCCCTTGGAGGGATTGGGAAGGCTCTCCGCTTGCTCTCCGCCATTATAGGTGGCGAGCCAGGCTCGAACTGGGACCATGTACGCTGGGGGAAGAAATCCCTTGGTCTGAAGCATCACTAATTTGCTGTGCGGGACGGAACATCTCTCCCAATCTCCAGGCTTAGGGCTAGGGGAGCGAGAGGAGGAGCTGCGTCGGCCGGCCATGATGGAATGGATCTCTGTCGAATACGCACTGATAAAGGCTCGCCAAGGGAGGATGGTGTGATTTGGATCTGAATCCTCATCTTTTTAATAGGAAGCTCATTCACACAACTAGGGGGGTAAATGTAAAAACACCCTAGCTCTTCGCATTCGCTCGACACGTGGGAAGTGGCCATTATTGGGCGTGGAAGCCAAGGAGTGCAACATTCACAAGAGGCCGGACACTATTTCAGTAGGTACACGGAATTTTGAGAGGAACCCGCCTTGCAATGCCGAAGACACTACTGTGCACCGGACACATCGTCATTGAACCTGGTTCGGGGGCTACTGAGGGAGTCCTGGATTAGGGGGTCTCCGGACAGCCGTACTATATCCTTCGGCCGGACTGTTAGACTATGAAGATACAAGATTGAACACTTCGTCTCGTGTCCGAATGGGACTCTACTTGGCATGGAAGGCAAGCTAGGCAATACGGATTTGGATATCTCCTCCTTTGTAACCGACCTTGTGTAACCCTAACCCTCTCCGGTGTCTATATAAACCGAAGGGTTTTAGTCCGTAGGACAACAACCACAACATACAATCATACCATAGGCTAGCTTCTAGGGTTTAGCCTCTCCGATCTCGTGGTAGATCTACTCTTGTACTACCCATATCATCAATATTAATCAAGCAGGACGTAGAGTTTTACCTCCATCAAGAGGGCCCGAACCTGGGTAAAACATTGTGTCCCCTGCCTACTGTTACCATCCGGCCTAGATGCACAGTTCGGGACCCCCTACCCGAGATCTGCCGGTTTTAACACTGACAGCTAGCCTCTCTAGTACCGCGCAACTTTCGACGGTGCTGTCAGGACCCCGATTCCATGTCACATCGATCTAGCCGGTAACACCTCATATCACTTTGCGGCCTCACGCACGGTATTCCCACGGGTGTCGCCTTACCATGGTCCGGGACCGTTTGCGCCTTTTGGCTCACGTATATGATAGTGTTGCTAGCATCCATACGACAGAGAACTCGGGCTGACATGGCTAGTCGTGAACCCAAAGCGGCACTAACATATGGGAACAGGCATACATGAATCACATCGAGCGTGTCGGTCAGCAGCGTGTGAATCCGGGCTGTAGCGCTAGGCTAACAGGACTCCGGGAACCCGGGCTGTAGCAGGCTAGGCAGGACTTCGGATGTCACCGCGTGACATTTCCCCGAAGGGACAGACACATGAACAAAGTGAAACACATGCCAGCCAGTCAAGTGTCTTGAGCAGTAGTGCTGGGCTAACAGGACTCCGGTGAACCGGGCTGTAGCAGACTACTATGGCTCATGGAAGCACTAGACTACATTTCCCCATAAGAGAGACTGCCAAGGATAAACAACTAGATTGTCGGATCCCACACATACCAAGCATTTCAATCATACACACAATATGCTCGATATGTGTAAATACAACATGGCATCACAACATAACTCTACGACTCAAAGTATTTATTCATTAGGCTCCAAGGAGCGAGGTATTACAAACATGGGTCTCATGACCCAACAATCATAGCATACAAATCAATATGTGGAAGCTTAACATGTCTGAGTACAGACATCTACAAATGGAAAAGGCTGAGAAGCCTGACTATCTACCAGATCCTGCCGAGGGCACAAGATCGTAGCTGAGGTATCAAGCTAAACGTCGAAGTCCATGCGGAACTACTAGCGAGACTGAAGTCTCTCGGCAAAACATAAATTAAACAAACGTGAGTACAAAGGTACTCAGCAAGACTTACATCAGAACTAAACTACATATGCATCGGTATCAACAAGGGGGGGGGGGGTGTTGGAGTTTAACTGCAGCAAGCCAGCTTTGACTCAGTGGTTAACCTGAACTACGATTGCAAGCAACTCTTTTGAGGTGGCGCACACGAGTCCACATATTCACCATTCAATACACCTCTATGTATCTGCTCCCGTCTCCCTATGAGAAGGCTATCCATAGCACTCACACTTATCTTGCGAGTTTTAGAGTATCCACTTTCACTTGTCTATGAACTGTTATAGGCAACCCAGAAGTCCATTACCGCGGACGCGGCTATTCGAATAGATCATATTAACCCTACAGGGGTGTACTTCTTCACACACGCTCTCGCCACTTACCACCATGTACAAATCGTGTATCTCGGCAACCTTCAAGCGGAAGCCTGGCAAGGGAGTTGGCCACGACCTGACTAACCACACAAGTCTCTAGTCTAGGTTTATTGCCTATTCGGGTTCCATCCGCGAGGAGATCCGGCCGGAGTTTCGCTCACAGCCCCAAACTATGTGTGCAGGGTTCCCGAGACACCAAACGGGCGCCAGGTACACCATGCCACATGCCTACTACAACACAGCCCACCCCTCGGTCAGCGCTGTGCACGGCCCCCAGCATACTACAAACACCAGAAACTACTTGCAACTCCTGGACAGAGGACAAGGGCAGTTAATAAGTCGAAAGGGTCCATTGGTTTCGGGCCCAATGCATGGTAGTAACTGTTTCATGGATCACAAACACAGAACTCAGTTCCTAAGGACGGCTTCAATGAGACAACCCACCATGTACTCCTACATGGCCTCTCACCGCTACCTTTACCAAATCGTCTTCACACACTTAGCTCACACACAGTAGGACATGTTTACACACCTCCAATTGATTACCGATGAATCAGACCTGACTCAACTCTAAGCAGTAGCAGGCATGACAAACAAGCATGAATGAGTAGGCACATCAGGGCTCAAACAACTCCTACTCATGCAAGTGGGTTTCATCTATTTAGTGTGGCAATGACAGGTCATGCAAAGGACAAAGGGGTTCAGCTACCGCAACAAGTAACAGTTGAATCATTGTTGTCCTAATGCAAAAAAAGAGAGCAGGAGCGATAGAGTGGGTTTGTATCCGAATGAACAAGGGGGTTTTGCTTGCCTGGCACTTCTGAAGATAACATTGAGTCTTCATCAGTGTCAATGATCACAGCGTCGGAGCAGCGTCTACCGAGACGGGACAATCACCGGCAATAGAGAAGGAACACAATCAATGCAATGCACAACATGATGCATGATAATGACATGGCAATATGTTGTTGATTGAGCTAATGCAACTAGCAACACAATTAAATGAAGTTGGTTTGAATACAAGATTCAAATTCAAACTCCATATATGATTAGTTAAATGCCATTTATTTGGTTTGTCCAAAACAGAGGACAACCATTGTTCAAACATGCATGAAAATGCCATAAACAGATTGCTTGAATTTTTCTGATAATTTTTCATATATAATTTATTTCATTTGGAGTTACGGTTGATTTTCTATGATTTTAGAAGTTTTGGGCATTTTCTGGAATTTCCTGTATTATTTTAAAACCAAAAATTCCTTTATTGCGTCAGCACTACGTCATTATGACGTCAGCAGGTCAACAGGGTCGCCCAGAGTCAAACCTGATGGTTGGGACCCACTAGTCAGTCTCACAGAGCTGGCTAGTGTGGCTGACATGTGGGCCTGGTCAACGGCCACGTCAGCGGGGTCAACTCTGACGCGTGGGTCCTGCTGGGTTAATCTAAACTAAACAGAAAATGAAGCCCGGGGTTAATTAGGGCGTGGGCCCATATGTCAGCGGCTGTGGGGTTAAATTAGCAGCGTCATTAGCGTTAACTAAGTGTGCCACGTCGGAGTCACCGGAGTTCAGCCGGCGGCGACCAAACCCGTGGCGGCAACTCGCTGGAGTTGCTCGGGTTTCGCATACAGGCCGCGGTTTGAGCCGCAGTTGGTCTCTACGGGTAGCTGGCGTTGCAGTGCGTCGCCTGGTGGCAGTAGCCGGGCCTGGGGTGGCCGGAGTCGACGACGGCGTCAAGTCGAGCGGTGGCCGGAGTTCAGGCACCTGTCGGTTTGGCGTTGTGGTGCATGGGAGGAGGAGCCGGTGGGTGAAACGTGCTCCTGGGGGTGCACTGAGTGCAGTGACGCGCTCGGTTTGGACGGAGGCGTACCAAAACAACGATGGCGACAAGTCCGGCGCCGGTGAGGTCTCGATCTCGACGGAAACTAGGGCTACGATGAGCTAGTGGGCATGGGAGTAGGGGGGATTGATAGAGGAGCTCACCGCGAGTTCAGAGGTGGCCTCGGCGAGCTCGGGGAGTGGCTGGTGGTGACGAGAGGTCGCCGGCGATCTCGGTGGCCGAACGAAGAGGGCGGCGGTGGTGGCGGTGTTGCAGCGCGTCCGGGGCCTCGTGGCTCATCGAGGAGGTAGAGGACAAAGTGACGGAGCTCCTGGGCATGTCCAGGGAGCGAGGGGGAGGCAGTGGCCGCGGTGGTGCTTGTCGGTGGCGACGGATGCGTTCGGTCGCGCGCGTGAGAGAGAGAGACAGACGAGGGAACGACGGCGAGGGAGAGTGCGAAAGCATGAAGGGGGTCCAGGGGGGTAGCGTGGCGTCGCAGAGGGAGTCCAGGGCGACGAGGGGGCAGCCAGGCAGGCAGCTGCCGGCGTGGCATGCCGCGGCGCCGTGGCTGTCTTCTCCTCTGCCTTCTGGCGAGAGGAGGAAGACAACTGGCAGGGGGGTGGCTGGGCTGGGCCGGCTTCAACAGCAGGCCACACTGGTGGGTGTGCCGAGGTAAGTGCTAGGTTAGTCCTTCTCTCTCTCTCTCTTTTATTTAGGTTCTATTTTCTATTTTCTTATTCTGTTTTGGTTTAGTAAAATACTAAAGCATTTAATAAAATCCTGGAAATAATTAGGGGTGCTGTCTGAGTTATTCTAATGACCCATAAAAACTTCCAGCATTTTTGGAGCACTTAAAATATATATATATATATAGCATTTAAATAGCTCCAAATCAAATATGTTTGAATTAATTCAAAGCCCAAAGATGTCCTGCAAAAATGTAAACCATTTTTTTGGTAGATGCTTCCACCTCAATCCAAAAATGTTGAATATTTTTACAGGGCATTTTGAGTGCAATGGAAAAGATTTTATTTTGACCCTAGTTGGATTCATTTGGTGCTAGGGTTTAAGCATCCCCATTTCAATATTAATTGAAAATGAAAATGATGCATGGATGCAATGCCACTAATTACAAAAGATTTCTAGGGCTGTGACAACTCACCCCCACTAAACAAGAATCTCGTCCCGAGATTCAAGACATGAGGTAAGAAGACAAAGGGGGCACAAGACCAACACAATCTTCACGATCCAGATTGCACCTCTTAGGGTTGTTGATTCGTTGCATACATTGACTCTGACATCCTTGCTTTTGAGATCTTCATCCACGTGATGACGAGAAGAAAAGAAACTCTCGAAGAATCGATCTTCTTGAAGATCGAGCAACCGACGATCAACTCGCAGAACGAGACATAGCGACATCTGTCGAGATGAGACACGATACACACATCAAGAATGATGGAAATGAGCATATGACAAGGTTTAGGTAAGTAGCGGAATTCCCACACCTAGGAGGGTGGTGAACAGTGTCAACGTAGCAAGGGGTTGGGTTGCCATGATACCATAGCGAGACATCTTAAGGAAGGTGACTCGCAGAAATATTCCCTTAAGTGGAAATAAGAATTACTTTTGATTCAGAGATCATTGAAACTCTTTATACCAGTCTAAGGCAAATCACAACAATCGCTTAGAGGAGTACGAAGGGATGGCATACCCGGACTAGAATGGATGATGTGAACTACCTTGTTGAAGGCAAAGCAATGGTTGATTTTTTCTTATCATCGGAAATGGATGGAACCCATGGTAGTACCACTGTTGAAGGTGATCCTGACCAAGAATTACCGGGAAGGTAGTCCAAGATAGAATGGCACAATGGCGGTGCAAGCTGGGAACAAAATGCAAATGTGGGAATGATTCTAGTAACTAGGAATAAACTCAATAGTAGAGAGTGATTCCACTGTTTGAATGGTTCTAGCATAATCGAGGGAACCCGAGAGCACAACGATCCCTGAGGAACAACTTCTAGAATAAGTTGCACTAAATCCTCATGGAGAATATGGGAAAATAGCTCAATCAAGATTCTACAATGATAGATCTTCCGGCTAGGTGTGTCGGCCAGAACAACAACCTTGTCGGGCCTACATCATAAATCTTGGAATAGCTCCAACCATCATATCTGCCTGAGATTTAGATCTGGTTGGTAACGGAATATTTCAGACATGTCCGAAAAGAAAGTTTGCAACACAAACCGACGAGACGATGTTGCAAGATTCTCGGGAATTAAACTATGATAGTAAACTCCAAAACATGAGCTGGTTCTGCTACATATATGTGAACACGTTGTCCAAGACAAGCATGACCATGTAGAAGTCTTACAACAAAATACTACCGAGTTCAGGTGGGGAACCATCATTGAGGATATCGAGGTCCTTGTGCATGAACTAGTATTCGCACAACAACCCCTTTTCCTTGAACAAATCAATCAGTGGCTTGGTGTGCTAGGGAATACATATGGAGTGGAGGTAATTAATCTACCAAATCATAGAATACTTCGCACATATGCATGACTGATTTGGGATGATTCCAGGGGAAACATAAGAAAAACCTTCCTCAGATTCATGGCGGCAACTTACACCTAGTGCATGTGAACTTGGAGAAGGTCACTTCTTTGATCCAAGCATAAGCTTCATGAACGGAACACGAAGGCATTGCTTACAAGGTTTTCAACACTAGGTTGATGTTCAGTCATGAATCATGGGGGAGACAAAATGTTGCTGATGGGCTCAACAACAACTCATCAGAATTTCCATATCACTGGACTTCCACCATGATGTGAACACGGTGCTAACATTGGTCAGACCAAAGATGTAATGGTGTATGCTCGAGGGATCAAACACGAGTAAGACAACATTACGAACATCGTTGGTTCTGATTTGACTTGATGATAGCCCATACTCAAGTCAAAGTTTTGACAAGAAAATAGATCCAACAACTGATCATGAGGACCAATTGGTGAAGATATCATCTTTCTTCAACACACGCACAAACACAAAGATATCCCTTAACATGAACTAAGTCAGACAAGCTTTTATCTTCCAACTCTCCAAGTTGTTGTTAAGCTTAACCAACTAGCTCAGGGGTATCCAACACAGATTCTTGGAGAATGGGTGGTTGGAGGAAAAACCAACATGATCACGAACTCAACATAGCGGTCAGGTGACAACCAGGTAATACTTCCGAGAAGATAATCGGAACATCACAAACCACTGATATGATAATAAGCTCGAGATCAATCTTGCTTTTCAGGGCAAGACGATATGATCAATAGAGCAAGGGTTTGGCAAAATCCTAACTCGTTGATCGAAGAGTGCACCAGGAAATAAGGACTAGGTAGCACAATCTATCTTAGAATGATGATTCAATAACCAACACGCTAAGAAGGAGAATATTGTCCATTAACTACCAAGCAATGGAGTTGCTAGGAGTATTGATTTCACACATCACGACTCACTTGCCGACATTCCGGTTACAATAACACGGGAACCGAGGAATGAACAATGATGGCAAGAAGTATCACTGCGTCAAGAATTCATAGGAGAAGGTGCAATTCTCACGACGCTCTTGACATAAAGTGGGTAATACTTCAGGGTAGAATAGAACCAAAAGCTGGGTTGCATTTTGATCTGCGGACTACAACTACTTTGACCCAATCCTGGATATGGATGAGGTACTGGAGTTTGTTTCTCCTAGTCATTCTGAAATAGAACGGCTTGACGAACCACAAGAATACTAGGCATCGATGAACACGAATGCATACATACTCCTCACTATCAATTGATAGACGAAGATCGGAATATAACGGAAGGGGGAAAACTCAAAGGTACATATAACTTTCTAAGTTGTGGATGCATAGATTAGTATGTTGAACGAGTTCAACATATTTCTTCCGGATAACCCATGCAGAAAGGTAGGGTTGGCAGAGTCACAACATAGAATGGAGAACTCATCAGGAGCACTCTGTCGTGACCTTTTGGTTCAAAAGAACTCCTGCCACGAATGGTTCATGATAATTGGAAGAAGGATGTACCACAAACCTTGAGGACTATCGCAAAGGTTACTAATATCCTAAAGGAACTAGCAACACTATCAACATGAGGTAAGTAGGGTGAATCTCGGGTTCAAGAACCCATGAATAGAGTACCTACTACTACATGGCATCACGGGATGCTTTCGAGAATAATGGCCAGAATCACACACCGGGGATAAAAACATGGCTAGATCACTAGGTGACTCCCTAAAACACCTAGGGTCATAATAATAGCTCCAACATATACGCCGAGGCAACGGAGTACCTCACAGACCGAGTAGTGTGCTTAATCTGGCCCAAAAGGACATCGGGAACGGAAAGAAAAGGTTTGCAAATGCATCAGACTATGTAGAGACTTGGGATGACTCGGACAGCATAACGGCTGTAAATGCTCAAAATTATTTGAGACATCCTGCAAAAATGATGGCATAACCACTCAACAACAAAATGTCAAGGTTCTGAGATCAACTGTCAACATACGGAAGTAGTAGGAACGGAACTGAGGCTTGAAACCAGCAATCATATAAGTCTCTAACATAGTAACTCGTCATCCTAATAGATAGATGAGAAGGCCTAATTCTTAATCCCTGTAGAAAGGAAGAGGATGACTCAGATCAGAAGGCATAAGGTATAAGGAGTAAAAAGAGCCTTACGTTCCCTTCCACAATCAATTCCCTTATATAACTAAAGCATTTCTAGACTCAACTTCGACCAGTTTGGCTTGGTAATCCTACAGGCAGTCAGGCTCTGATACCAAAGCTGTCAGGACCCCGATTCAAAGTCACATTGATCTAGCCGGTAACCCCTCATATCACTTTGCGGCCTCACGCACGGTATTCCCATGGGTGTCGCCTTACCATGGTCCGGGACCGTTTGCGCCTTTTGGCTCACGTATATGATAGTGTCGCTAGCATCCATATGACAGAGAACCCGGGCCGACATGGCTAGTCGTGAATCCAAAGCGGCACTAACCTATGGGAACAGGCATACAAGAATCACATCGAGCGTGTCGGTCAGCAGCGTGTTAATCCGGGCTGTAGCGCTGGGCTAATAGGACTCCGGAAACCCGGGCTGTAGCAGGCTAGGCAGGACTTCGGATGTCACCGCGTGACATTTCCCCGAAGGGACAGACACAGGAACAAAGTGAAACACATGCCAGCCAGTCAAGTGTCCTGAGCAGTAGTGCTGGGCTAACAGGACTCCGGTGAACCAGGCTGTAGCGGACTACTATGGCTCATGGAAGCACTAGACTACATTTCCCCATAAGAGAGACTGCCAAGGATAAACAACTAGATTGTAGGATCCCACACATACCAAGCATTTCAATCATACACACAATATGCTCGATATGTGTAAATACAACATGGCATCACAACATAACTCTACGACTCAAAGTATTTATTCATTAGGCTCCGAGGAGCGAGGTATTACAAACATGGGTCTCATGACCCAACAATCATAGCATACAAATCAAAGCACATGCAGAAGCTTAACATGTCTGAGTACAGACATCTACAAATGGAAAAGGCTGAGAAGCCTGACAATCTACCAGATCCTGCCGAGGGCACAAGATCGTAGCTGAGGTATCAAGCTAAACGTCGAAGTCCACGCGGAACTACTAGCGAGACTGAAGTCTCTCTGCAAAACAAAAATTAAACAAACGTGAGTACAAAGGTACTCAGCAAGACTTACATCAGAACTAAACTACATATGCATTGGTATCAACAAGGGGGGTGGTGGAGTTTAACTGCAGCAAGCCAGCTTTGACTCAGTGGTTAACCTGAACTACGATTGCAAGCAACTCTTTTGAGGTGGCGCACACGAGTCCACATATTCACCATTCAATACACCACTATGGATCTGCTCCCGTCTCACTACGAGAAGGCCATCCATAGCACTCACACTTATCTTGTGAGTTTTAGAGTATCCACTTTCACTTGTCTATGAACTGTTATAGGCAACCCAGAAGTCCATTACCGCGGACACGGCTATTCGAATAGATCATATTAACCCTGCAGGGGTGTACTTCTTCACACACGCTCTCGCCACTTACCACCATGTACACATCGTGTATCTCGGCAACCTTCAAGCCGAAGCCTGGCGAGGGAGTCGGCCACGACCTGACTAACCACACAAGTCTCTAGTCTAGGTTTATCGCCTATTCGGGTTCCATCCGCGACGAGATCCGGCCGGAGTTTCGCTCACAGCCCCAAACGATGTGTGCATGGTTCCCGAGACACCAAACGGGCGCCCGGTACACCGTGCCACGTGCCTACCGCAACACAGCCCACACCTCGGTCAGCGCTGCGCACGGCCCCCAGCATACTACAAACACCATAAACTACTTGCAACTCCTGGACAGAGGACAAGGGCAGTTAATAAGTCGAGAGGGTCCGTTGGTTTCGGGCCCAATGCATGGTAGTAACTGTTTCATGGATCACAGACACAGAACTCAGTTCCTGAGGACGGCTTCAATGAGACAACCCACCATGTACTCCTACATGGCCTCTCACCGCTACCTTTACCAAATCATGTTCACACACTTAGCTCACACATAGTAGGACATGTTTACACACCTCCAATTCATCCCCGATGAATCAGACCTGACTCAACTCTAAGAAGTAGCAGGCATGACAAACAAGCATGAATGAGTAGGCACATCAGGGCTCAAACAACTCCTACTCATGCTAGTGGGTTTCATCTTTTTACTGTGGCAATGACAGGTCATGCAAAGGACAAAGGGGTTCAGCTACCGCAGCAAGTAACAGTTGAATCGTTGTTGTCCTAATGCAGAAAAAGAGAGCAGGAGCGAGAGAGTGGGTTTGTATCGGAATGAACAAGGGGGTTTTGCTTGCCTGGCACTTCTGAAGATAACATTGAGTCTTCATCAGTGTCAACGATCACAGCGTCGGAGCAGCGTCTACCGAGAGGGGACAATCACCGGCAATAGAGAAGGAACACAATCAATGCAATGCACAACATGATGCATGATAATGACATGGCAATATGTTGTTGATTGAGCTAATGCAACTAGCAACACAATTAAATGAAGTTGGTTTGAATACAAGATTCAAATTCAAACTCCATATATGATTAGTTAAATGCCATTTTTTTGTCCAAAACAGAGGACAAACATTGTTCAAACATGCATGAAAATGCCATAAACAGATTGCTTGAATTTTTCTGATAATTTTTCATATATAATTTATTTCATTTGGAGTTACGATTGATTTTCTATGATTTTTAGAAGTTTTGGGCATTTTCTGGAATTTCTTGTATTATTTTAAAACCAGAAATTCCTTTACTGCGTCAGCACTACGTCATTATGACGTCAGCAGGTCGACAGGGTCGCCCAGAGTCAAACCTGACGGCTGGGACCCACTAGTCAGTCTCACAGAGCTGGCTAGTGTGGCTGACATGTGGGCCTGGTCAACGGCCACGTCAGCGGGGTCAATTCTGACGCGTGGGTCCCGCTGGGTTAATCTAAACTAAACAGAAAATGAAGCCCGGGGTTAATTAGGGCGTGGGCCCATATGTCAGCGGCTGTGGGGTTAAATTAGCAGCGTCATTAGCGTTAACTAAGTGTGCCACGTCGGAGTCACCGGAGTTCAGCCGGCGGCGACCAAACCCGTGGCGGCAACTCGCCGGAGTTGCTCGGGTTTCGCATACAGGCCGCGGTTTGAGCCGCTGTTGGTCTCTACGGGTATCTGGCATTGCAGCGCATCGCCTGGTGGCAGTAGCCGGGCCTAGGGTGGCCGGAGTCGACAACGGCGTCAAGTCGAGCGGCGGCCGGAGTTCGGGCACCTGCCGGTTTGGCGTTGTGGTGCATGGGAGGAGGAGCCGGTGGGTGAAACGTGCTCCTGGGGGTGCACTGAGTGCAGTGACGCGCTCGGTTTGGACGGAGGCGTACCAAAACAACGACGGCGACAAGTCCGGCGCCGGTGAGGTCTCGGTCTCGACGGAAACGAGGGCTACGATGAGCTAGTGGGCATGGGAGTAGGGGGATTGATAGAGGAGCTCACCGCGAGTTCAGAGGTGGCCTCGGCGAGCTCGGGGAGTGGCTGGTGGTGACGAGAGGTCGCGGGCGATCTCGGTGGCCGAACGAAGAGGGCGGCGGCGGTAGCGGTGTTGCAGCGCGTCCGGGGCCTCGTGGCTCATCGAGGAGGTAGAGGACAAAGTGGCGGAGCTCCTGGGCATGTCCAGGGAGCAAGGGGGAGGCAGTGGCCGCGGTGGTGCTTGTCGGCGGCGACAGATGCGTTCGGTCGCGCGCGGGAGAGAGAGACGGAGAAGGGAACGACGACGAGGGAGAGTGCAAAAGCGTCAAGGGGGTCCTGGGGGTAGCGTGGCGTCGTAGAGGGAGTCCAGGGCTACGGGGGCGGGGGGGGGCAGCCAGGCAGGCAGCTGCCGGCGTGGCACGCTGCGGCGCCGTGGCTGTCTTCTCCTCTGCCTTCTGGCGAGAGGAGGAAGACAACTGGCAGGGGGGTGGCTGGGATGGGCCGGCTTCAACAGCAGGCCACACAGGTGGGTGGGCCCAGGTAAGTGCCAGGTTAGTCCTTCTCTTTCTCTCTTTTATTTAGTTTCTGTTTTCTATTTTCTTATTCTGTTTTGGTTTAGTAAAATACTAAAGCATTTAATAAAATCCTGGAAATAATTAGGGGTGTTGTCTGAGTTATTCTAATGACCCATAAAAACTTCCAGCATTTTTGGAGCACTTAATATATATATATAGCATTTAAATAGCTCCAAATCAAATATGTTTGAATTAATTCAAAGCCCAAAGTTGTCCTGCAAAAATGTAAACGATTTTTTTGGTAGATGCTTCCACCTCAATCCAAAAATGTTGAACATTTTTAGAGGGCATTTTGAGTGCAATGGAAAAGATTTTATTTGACCCTAGTTCGATTCATTTGGTGCTAGGGTTTAAGCATCCCCATTTCAAGATTAATTGAAAATGAAAATGATGCATGGATGCAATGCCACTAATTACAAAAGATTTCTAGGGCTGTGACAGGTGCCGTAAACCCACCATATACCTTCCTCAAAACAGCCACCATACCTACCTATTAAGGCACTTCCATAGCCATTCCGAAATATATTGCCATGCAACTTACCACCATTCCGTTTGTTATGACATGTTTCATCATTGTCATATTGCTTTGCATGATCATGTAGTTGACATCGTATTTGTGGCAAAGACACCATTCATAATTTCTCATACATGTCACTCATGAGTCATTGCCCATCCCAGTACACCGCCGGAGGCATTCACATAGAGTCATATTTTGTTCTAAGTATCAAGTTGTAAGTAAATAAAAGTGTGATGATCATCGTTATTAGAGCATTGTCCCATGTGAGGAAAGGATGATGGATACTATGATTCCCCAACAAGTCGAGATGAGACTCTGGATGAAAAAGAAAAGAAAAGAGAAAGGCCAAAAAAAGAGAAGGCCCAAAAAAAGAAAAAAAAGGAAAAAATGAGAGAAAAAGAGAGAAGTGACAATGTTACTATCCTTCTACCACACTTGTGCTTCAAAGTAGCACCATGATCTTCATGATAGAGAGTCTCCTATGTTGTCACTTTCAAATACTAGTGGGAATTATACATTATAGAACTTGGCTTGTATATTCCAATGATGGGCTTCCTCAAAATGCCCTAGGTCTTCGTGAGCAAGCAAGTTGGATGCACACCCACTTAGTTCTTTTGTTGAGCTTTCATACACTTATAGCTCTAGTGCATCCGTTGCATGGCAATCCCTACTCACTGACATTGATATCTATTGATGGGCATCTCCATAGCTCGTTGATACGCCTAGTTGATGTGCGACTATCTTCTCCTTTTTGTCTTCTCCACAACCACCATTCTATTCCGCCTATAGTGCTATGCCCATGGCTCACGCTCATGTATTGGTGAAGATTGAAAATGTTTGAGAACATCAAAAGTATGAAACAATTGCTTGGCTTGTCATCAGGGTTGTGCATGATTTAAATATTTTGGGTGCTGAAGATGGAGCATAGCCAGACTATATGATTTTGTAGGGATAACTCTCTTTGGCCATGTTATTTTGAGAAGATATGATTGCTTTGTTAGAATGCTTGAAGTATTATTATTTTTACGTCAATATTAAAATTTTGTCTTGAATCTTTCGGATCTGAACATTCATGCCACAATAAAGAAAATTACGTTGAGAATTATGCTAGGTAGCATTCCACATCAAAAATTCTGTTTTTATCATTTACCTACTCGAGGAGGAGCGGGTATTAAGCTTGGGAATGCTTGATACGTCTCCAACGTATCTACATTTTTTTATTGTTCCATGCTATTATATTATCTGTTTTGGATGTTTAATGGGCTTTAATATACCTTTTTATATTAATTTTGGGACTAACCTACTAACCAAAGGCCCAGTGCAAATTGCTGTTTTTTTGCCTATTTCAGTGTTTCGCAGAAAAGGAATATCAAATGGAATCCAAACGGAATGAAACCTTCGGAGAGTTATTTTTTGGAACAAACGTGATCTAGGAGACTTGGAGTTGACGTCAAGAAAGAAGCGAGGAGGCCACGAGGCAGGGAGGCGTGCCCAGGGGGTAGGTGCGCCCACACCCTCGTGGGCCCCTCGCAGCTCCACCGACGTACTTCTTCCTCCTATATATACCCATATACCCCAAAAACATCCAGGAGCACCAAGAAAGCCTATTTCCACCTCCACAACCTTCTATACCCATGAGATCCCATCTTGGGGCCTTTTCCGGCGCTCTGTCGGAGGGGGAATCGATCACAGAGGGCTTCTACATCAAAACCATAGCCTCTCCGATGATGTTTGAGTAGTTTACCACAGACCTTCGAGTCCATAGTTATTAAGTAGATGGCTTCTTCTCTCTCTTTGGATCTCAATACAAAGTTCTCCTCAATTCTCTTGGAGATCTATTTGGTGTAACTCTTTTTGTGGTGTGTTTGTCGAGATCCGATGAATTGTGGGTTTACGATCAAGATTATCTATGAACAATATTTGATTCTTCTCTGAAATATTTTATGCATGATTTAAATATCTTTTCAAGTCTCTTCGAATTATCAGTTTGGTTTGGCCTACTAGATTGATCTTTATTGCAATGGGAGAAGTGCTTAGCTTTGGCTTCAATCTTGCGGTGTCCTTTCCCAGTGATAGCAGGGGCAGCAAGGCACGTATTGTATTGTTGAAATCGAGGATAAAAATATGGGGTTTATATTCTATTGCTTGAGTTTATCCCTCTACATCATATCATCTTGCCTAATGCATTACTTTGTTCTTATGAACTTAATACTCTAGATGCATGTTGGATAGCGGTCGATGTGTGGAGTAATAGTAGTAGATGCAGAATCATTTCGGTCTACTTGTCGCGGACGTGATGCCTATATACATGATCATTCCTAGATATTCTCATAACTATGCGCTTTTCTATCAATTGCTCGACAGTAATTTGTTCACCCACCGTAGAATTTGCTATCTTGAGAGAAGCCACTAGTGAAACCTATGGCCCTCGGGTATATATTCCATCATATTATTTTCATATCAACTTTCTATTTCTATTACCGTTTATTGTGCAATCTTTATTTTCCAATCTATATCATAAAAATACCAAAAATATTTATCTTATTATCTTTATCAGATCTCACTTTCGTAAGTGACCGTGAAGGGATTGACAACCCCTTTATCGCGTTGGTTGCATGGTTCTTGTTTATTTGTGTAGGTACAAGGGACTTGAATGTATTCTCCTACTGGATTGATACCTTGGTTCTCAAAAACTAAGGGAAATACTTATGCTACTATGCTGCATCAAACTTTCCTCTTCAAGGGAAAACCAACGCAAGCTCAAGAGGTAGCAGTAACACAGATTGTTCGTGTGCATTTTACTATAGCTACATATGCTGATTATGTTGATTGTGATGTGGTACCCATGCAATCATGTTCCTTATTACTTGGAAGACCATGGAAATTCGATAAAAATTCTATGCACCATGGTAGAAACAATCAGTATACTCTTGTTCATGAGGATAAACATATTACTTTGCGTCCTATGTCTCCTGATTCCATTTTGAAAGATGATATTAGTAGAGCTAGTCAAGCAAAACAGGAGCAAAATAAGAGTGAAAATCAGATTGTGGAAAAATAATTTGAGCAACAAATGAAGCCTAATAATAAACCATCTAGTGCTGCTACTGAAATTAAATAGAAAACTAGATGTTTACTTGCCACCAAATTTGATATTAATGATTTAGATTTCAGCAAATCCGTTTGCTATGCTTTTGTTTACAAAGAGGCATTATTTTTATTTCAGGATGTGCCTTCCTCTTTGCCTCCTGCTATCACTAACATTTTTAGGAGTTCGCTGACGTCTTTCCAAAAGACGTGCCACCTGGATTACCTTCTATTCGAGGGATTGAGAATCAGATTGACATAATTCCCGGTGCTTCACTGCCAAATCATGCGCCATACCCTACCAATCCAGAGGAGACGAAGGAGATTATGCGTCAAGTACAGGAGCTGCTCGACAAAGGTTATACCCATGAATCTCTTAGTCCGTGTGCTGCTCCTATTATACTAGTTCCAAAAAAGGATGGTACATCCCATACGTGTGTTGATTGTAGAGGCATTAATAATATTACTATTCATTATCGGCATCCTATTCCTAGGCTAGATGATATGCTTCATGAATTGAGTGGCTCTACAATATTCTCCAAAGGTGATTTGCATAGTGGATACCATCAAATTCATATGAAATTGGGAGATGAATGGAAAACAACATTTGAAACTAAGTTTGGATTATATAAGTGGTTAGTCATGCCTTTTGGGTTAACTAATGCTCCTGGTACTTTCCTGAGATTAATGAACGAAGTTTTACATGCTTTCATTGGATGAGTTGTTGTAGTTTACTTTGATATTCTGATTTATAGCAGATCTTTGGAGCAACACTTGGAACATTTATGTGATGTTTTTATTGCTCTACGTGATGCACATTTGTTTGGTAACCTTGGGAAATGCACCTTTTGCACCGGTCAAGTATCTTTCTTGGCTATGTTGTTACTCCGTAGGGAATTGAAGTTGATAAAGCCAAGATTTAAGCTATTTAGAGTTGGCCGCAACCCAAAATGGGCACACAAGTGCGGAGTTTCTTGGACTCGCTGGTTTCTATAGGCGTTTTGTGAGAGATTTCAGCACCATTGCTCCACCTCTCAATGAGCTTAGAAAGAAGGATGTGCCTTTTGTTTGGGGTACCACACTGAAAGGGCATTTCCCTACTTTATGTTTTGGATGATGATGATTACCCTTTGTTGGTCTAATCTTGTGCTAAATGTTTCAGATTCTCGATGCTTAGGCCTACATCGGAAAGCTATTCTCTCTCGTAGGAAAAGATCGAAGACGGAGTCCTCTATGCTTTTTATCTCTTTGGTCGTAGGGAACCCGTACTATCAAGAGGGAATCCTCATTGGAAAGAACTGGGGGAATCCATTCACGTACACCTTCCTCACCCCTCCTTTGTCCTTCCCAGGTGTGAGAGAGAGAGTTTCCCTTATCTTCTTCTGCTCACTGTTACCTCCCAGCGTTTGTACCGCTCTCTGGAGCGGTTGTACCGCTGGGTCTTGATGCTCACCAACTTTAATCGAGCGGTTGTACCGCTGCTTCCGGGCGGTGGTACCGCCACCATGCTCTGCAAAAGCTAGGGCGGTGGTTCCGGCCATGCACCGCCCAAGTACCGCTCAAGGCTCCGGTATGATGTGGTTCTCGGGCGGTAGCTGCCCGGTTGGTCCGGTCGTTCCTCGATGACCGATACCACCGGTGGTCTGAGCGGTTCTTTCGCTCAGAACTTAGCCGCCCAAGAGCTCAAGGCCATGCACCGCCCAAGTACCGGTCAAGCTTCTGTTTTGATGCGGTAGTTGTGCGGTGGCGAGGTGGTTAGTCCGGTTATTTTCTTAACCGATATTACCGCCTACTGGCCCGGTTGTACCGCCTGGTAGGGTTCTGCAGATACGCCGTGAGTTCCGGTTGTACCGGGACAAGGACCGGTTGTACCGCTGTAGTGCAAAAAATGCAGTAACGGCTGGAATTTAGGGTTTCTATATAAGGGTGCTTCTCCCACCTACCACTCTCACCTTTGACCTCTCTCACTCCACCATTAATGCACCTCAAGCTCTCTTGCCCGATCTCTCTCTCTAGCCACTCAAACTTGTTGACTTGCTAGGGATTGAAGGAGGAGACCTAGATCTACACTTCCACCAAAGGATATTTGCTTCCCCCATACTTTCTTGTGTGGATTTTTTTACTCTTGGGTGTTTGAGAACCCTAGACGGTTGAGGTCACCTTGGAGCCATATTCCATTGTGGTGAAGCTTCGTGGTTTCGTTGGGAGCCTCCAATTAAGTTGTGGAGAGAGCCCCAACCTTGTTTGTAAAGGTTCGGTCGCCGCCTTCAAGGGCACCAATAGTGGAATCATGGCATCTCACATTGTGTGAGGGCATGAGGAGAATACGGTGGCCCTAGTGGCTTCTTGGGGAGAATTGTGCCTCCACACCGCTCCAACGGAGACGTACTTCCCTTCAAAAGGAAGGAACTTCGGTAACACATCCTCGTCTTCACCGGCTCCACTTTTGGTCATCTCGTCCCTTTACTTTTGCAAGCTTACTTGTGTTACTTTCCTTGCTTGCTTGTGTGCTTGTGTGTGTTGCATCATATAGGTTTCTCACCTAGTTGCATATCTAGACAACCTACTTTGATGCAAAGTTTAATTTGGTAAAGAAAAGCTAAAAATTGTTAGTTACATATTCACCCCCCCTCTAGTCAACTATATCGATCCTTTCAATTGGTATCAGAGCCTCGTCTCTTTATTAAGGACTTAGCCGTCCAAAGAGTATGGTTGATACTATAGACGGTGTGGAGGAACACTCCGGTGTGAATCTGATCTCGTCTACGGGGATGGGGGAACCTCGGTCTCTCGTGAGGAGTTCAATGTGGCCTTGGAGACATTGAAAACCTCCATGATGGCCGAGGTTGAAAGCATGTTTACTAAATTCCTTGAAGGGCTTAAACTATCCACCACACCGTTGAAAGTGGGTGATCCCACCGACAAGGTGATGGATGCTATCTCCGACAAGGGGGAATCTAGTAGTGAAAAGCCTCCTTCTTCTAGTGGTAAAAATGGCACCGGCATCTTTTCTCATGTGGAACCACCACTTGTGTATGGTGGACCGGTTCCTTCCACTCATTTGGATCATGCCGGTCCTCCCCCTAAGATTGTGAAAAATGAGGACTTTGATTCTTGGGTTTACCGCTTTAAGCGTCATTTAAATCATGTGAATACTAATCTTTGGAGAATCATTGAAGAAGATTTCCATCCGCATGATCCAAGCAACTTCACTCCTCGAGAAGCCACGGATAATCAATTCAATGAGAATGCTCTCTTCGTCATTCAAGATGCAATTCCACCTGAAGATCTACCTCACCTTCGGCCCTTCGCCTTGGCCAAAGACGCATGGCTTTGTGTTGTCTCGCTCTACCGGGGAAGCGCAAGCATTCAATGCTCCAACTATGAAGTGGTGCAAGATGAAGCCGATGAGTTTGCAATGAAAGAATATGAAGAACCTCACTCCGAGATTCTAATGTTCATGAGAATATGTTGCTTCCTAAATTGGATACATTTGTCTTGCTTACAAATGAAGGGACTATCTTGGACAAGAAGGATGAACATTGGAGCAAGATCAAGCATGGGGATGATGGCATGCACAAGGGGAACAAGAACGGAGTTACAAGTGATGATTTCAGGACTTTGAAGCCCCCATAATGAGTGCATAAAGGCTTGGACGAAATATACAAGATGCCACTTCACAAATTTCGTCCAAAGGCTATTATAGGTGCTGCGTCACCTTATTATTGGGCCAGGCTGATGTAATTTGAAAATAATTCAGTATAGGATATTTTTAGAGTTCGTATGTGTGTTGAAATAGAATTAGGGTTGGTTTCGGACCCCTCCTCGAATGGGTCATGAAATTCCCCCCTCTTCCTCAATATATACAGGCCTTAGGGCGCTATTTAGACTTTGGGTTTTGTTTAGAGTAAAGTTCGCCATAGCTGCAACTACGCGTACTTTGTTTGTGTTCAACGACCATACCAAGATGTCACAGAACCCCACCTTGATTAATAAAGATATCCATATTGCAATCTAAGTTTCTATTTGTTCTTTGTTTTCTTGCAGGAAATAGACCCTCGTGGTCAGGTTGATCGTGCTCCATCATGGTCAATAACCTCTCGGAGTTGGTTTAGCGATTGCTAAGGCATGCCATCCTCGCATGTTCGTAGTCGGATCGTCAAAGTCTACTCCTCCGAAAATGATAATCACCATCTCATCGAAAGATGGGACACCATTATCTCTATCAAAAATGGAAACTCTTATGGCATCATATTAATAGTTTGCATTGTTATGCTTGGAATTTATGCGAAATACATGATCTTACTTGTTCTTCTGATGACACTAAAAGCCACCTTCCCTTCCAATGTGAGTTTAAGGAAAATGGAATCTTATCTTCTTATTCCTAAGGTGTTTATAGTTACTATGATACAGAACAAATTGAGGAATTTCTTTCTTTTAAGGGTGCCTATGAACTTGCTTCTTTGATTGAAAAGTATGATGTTGCTCTTTACAAATCTGAAATTTTTTCCATACTTAAATATTGCTATGACAACTATGCTTCTATTCCTTATGCTAAAGAATTTATTGAGGAAGTCTCCGCTGTCCAAGAAGAGACTAATATTTTGCAAGAAACTATGGAAGAAGAAATTGCTAAAATTGTGAGCTCATTTGATGAAAAAGATTAGGAGGATAGCGAAGAACAAAAGGATGAAGAGCAGATTGATGACACGTGCCCATATTCTAATGAGAGTAACGCTGCATCCCATACATTGTTTAATTTCCCTTTGGCCTTACCGAAGGATGAATGCTATGATGATTGCTATGATCCCGTTGATTCACTTGAAATATCCCTTTTTGGTGAAATTGATGTTTGCTATGCCTTTGGCCAAGATGCCAATATGAATTATGCTTATGGAGATGAACTTGCTATAGTTCCTGATATTCAAAATGAAATTATTTCTATTGGACCCACACATGATAGCCCTATTATCTTTTTGAATTCTCCCAACTACATTATCTCAGAGAGGTTAACTCTTATTAAGGATTATACTGATGGGTTACGTTTTACTATTTCACGTGATGATTTTGATGAATATAATATGCATGTGCTTGCTGCTCCAATTTCAATTATTATGAGAGAGGAACTAAATCTTCACCTCTCTATGTTTCCAACATGGTAAAATTGCAAGAAACTTCTTATGCTATGTATTGGCCTTTACATGATGTGCATGAATTGTTCTTTTATGACATGCCAATGCATAGGAAGAGAGTTAGACTTCATTGTTGCATGATATATGTTGCTTTGTGCTCACTACTAAAATACAAATCATTGTTAATCAAAATTGGCTTTGACATACCTTGGGATCCAGGTGGATGAATTACTTGAGCACTTTATGCCTAGCTTCATGGCTTTAAAGAAAATGTTGCGAGGGAGACAACCGAAAAGTTTTAGAAAGTCATTTACTTCCGTTGTGTGCTTTTAAAAGGTTTAAAAACAAAAAAATTATGGAGGGAAACCTAAAACTTTACAAAAAGAAAAGTGAAAGTGAGAAAGACAAGCACCGTTAAAGTGGGAGCTAGCCTTGAACTTGTTGATGCCTATGGAAACTTTGTCAATCATGAATTACATAAAATTTCCAACAAAAATAATTATCCCCTTGTACAAATCCATTGTATTATAAAAATAATGTGCCAAGATTTACCTCTAGGATGTTTAAATTGCTTGTTTGGTGTGTGCGGTGCAAAAACAGAAACTTATGTTGTAGTGGGTGAATTTACATTTTTTACTGGAATGTGTAAAAATTCTATAAGATTTACACAGTATTGCTAGGAAAATTTTATTTTTTCCTCATTTTTTCAGAATTCTTTGAGTTAGAAAAGTATATCTAGCATCTGAATCTTTACAGATTGTCCTGTTTTCACAAATTGCTGTTATAGTTGCATTATTTGCGTATGTTTGAAATCTTGTTGAGCCCCGCTGACTTGGGAGCCATAGAATTGTGACATAATACAGTGGTAGTGTTTGATTATAATTATACAATAATGTTACAACAGTAAATTATGGGATTTGATGTTATACGGACAAACCCCACTAATAAAAAGATCGGTTAAGTTTTGTGTGGCTGAAGTGTTTGAAGATCGAGGAGGTATTGATATCAGAAGAATAAGGAGAGTTAAGAGCTCAATATAGGGGATCCCCAAGGAACCCCAAGTAAATATTCAAGGAGACTCAAGTGTCTAAGCCTAGAGAGGCCCCGGAAGACATCCCATCTTTATTCAAAAAGTATCAGTATGTTTAGGTTTCTATTTTGTTCACATAATATGCTTGAATTCTTGGAGCGTCATGTGCTTTTTAATTTTTTAAATTAAATTCCCTATGCTGGTATGAGATAGATCCTGGTTGATTTATTGAATGCTCTTTTCACTTCACTTATATCTTTTCAGTATGGCTTTGTAGAATGCTTCACGTGCTTCACTTATAACATTTGAAGTTTGGATTGCCTATTTCTCTACTTATAGAAAACCACCATTTGAAGAATGCACTTTTGCTTCACTATATTTGCCAGAGCGCGGGAAAATCTTTTCTATAAAGATTAAACTTTGATGCTTCACTTATATCTATTTAGAGAGTCAATAGAAATTGGTCACTCACATGGTTAGTCATAAAATCCTACACAAAACTTGTAGATCACTCAATATGATATGTTTGATTCCTTGCAATAGTTTTGCAATGTACACATGGTAATGTGGGAGGTACTAGTGAATGATTGTGGTTTAGTAAGAATATTTGTGTTAAGGTTTGTGATTCCTGAAGCATGCATGTATAGTCTCTCGTTATGCTAAGAAGTTGGAGCATGATTTATTATTGATTTTCTTCCTTTGCATGGAGGTCGGGGGCATGCGATGGTTAACTCCTACCAACCTCCCCCTAGGGGCATGCGTTGTAGTACTTTGCTTCGAGGGCTAATAAACTTTTGCAATAAGTATGTGAGTTCTTTATGACTAATGTGAGTCCATGGATTATACACACTCTTACCTTTCCGCAATTTGCTAGCCTCTTCAGTATGGTGCATTGCCCTTTCTCACCTCGAGAGTTGGTGCAAACTTCGCTGGTGCATCCAAACCCCGTGATATTATACGCTCTGTCTCACATAAGCCTCCATGTATCTTCCTCAAAAAAGCCACAATACCTACCTATGATGCCATTTCCATAGCCATTCCGAGATATATTGACATGCAACTTCCATCATCATCATATACATGACTTGAGCATTCATTGTCATTTTGCATTGCATGAACGTAAGATAGCTAGCATGATATTTTCGTGGCTTGTCTGTTTTTTGATATCCTTGCCATGCTAGATCATTGCACATCCTGGTACGCTGCCAGAGGCATTCATATAGAGTCATACTTTGTTCTAGTATTGTAATTTTTTGAGTTATAACTAAATAGAAGTGTGATGATCATTGTTGTTCATTATTAGAGCATTGTCCCAGTGAGGAAAGTATGATGGAGACTATGATTCCCCCACAAGTCAGGATGAGACTCCAGACAAAATTTTAGATAATAAAAGAAAAAAAGAGCCAAAAAAGAGCCCAACAAAATAAGAAAGAAAAAAGAAAAAAACAGAGAAAAAAATGAGAGAGAAAAGGAGAGAAGGGGCAATGTTACAATCCTTTACCACACTTGTGCTTGAGAGTAGGACCATGGTTTTCATAGAGAGTCTCCTATGTTGTCACTTTCATATACTAGTGGGAATTTTTCATTATAGACCTTGGCATGTAAATCCCGATGATGGGCTTCCTCAAATGCCTGAGGTCTTCGAGAAAGTAAGTTGGATGCACAGACACTAGTTTTGAGTTGAGCTTTCATACACTTATAGCTCTGAGTGAATCCATTGCATGGCATACCCTACTCCTCGCATTGATATCAATTGATGGGCATCTCCATAGCCCGTTGATTAGCCACGTCGATGTGAGACTTTCTTCCTTTTTTGTCTTCTCCAGATTAATACGTACCATCATATTCTACTCCACCCATAGTGCTTTATCCATGGTTTGCGCCCATGTATTGCGTGGGGGTTGAAAAAGTTGAAGCGTGTTAAAAGGTATGAACCAATTGCTTGCCTGACACCGGGGTAGTAAATGAGAAAAACTTTGTGTTAAGAAGATGGAGCATGACAAGGCTATATGACTTTTTAGGGATAATGTTCTTTAGCGTTGATATTTTAAAAGACATGATTGTTTGTTGGGATGCCTGAGTATTGATGACTTTATGTCAAATTATGGACTATTGCTTTGAATCACTCATCTCTTAATATTCATGCCATGACTAGATTATATGATCAAGATTGTGCTAGGTAGCATACCACATCAAAAATATTTTCTTTTTATCATTTGCCTACTCGAGGACGAGCAGGAATTAAGCTTGGGGATGCTGATACGTCTCCGTCGTATCTATAATTTTTGATTGTTTCATGCTAATATTCTACAACTTTCATATACTTTTGGCAAAATTTTATATTATTTTTGGGACTAACATATCGATCCAGTGCCCAGTGTCAGTTCATGTTTGTTGCATGTTTTTTATTTCGCAGAATACCCATATCAAATGAAGTCCAAACATGATAAAAACTGACGGAGATACATTTTGTAATATATGTGATTTTTTGGAAAAAGAATCAACGCGGGACGATGCCCGAGGGGCCCACAAGCTCGATGGACGCACCCCTTACCCTGGTCGCACCCAGCAGGCTTGTGGACCCTCCATAAGGCGGTTGATGCCCTTCTTTCACCACAAGAAACATAACATCCAGAAGAAAATCGTGTTAAAATGTTAGCCCAATCCGAGTTACAGATCGCCGGGAATTTAAGAAATGGTGAAGGGCAAGAAAACAGGAACACGAAACAAAAGAGAACAGAGAGAGAGAGACAGAGAGAGAGAGAGAGAGAGAGAGAGAGATCCAATCTCGGAGGTACGCCCTATCCTCCGCCTCCATGGCGTTCATCTACCAAAGGGGAAACTCCTGCTATCTAGGGGAGGCCCGGGAAGAAGAAGAAGGAGGGGCTCTCTCCCCCTCTCTCCAGGTGGCGCCGGAGTGCCACCGAGGCAATCATCATGACGGCGATCTACATGAATAATGGTGTAACACCTCCTCTCCCTATTGTAATCTCTACATAAACATGGTGGTTCATGCCACATATTGTTATCCAATGATGTGTTGCCATCCTACGATGTTTGAGTAGATTCGTTTTGTCCTATGGGTTGATTGATGGTCGTGATTGGTTTGAGTTGTATATTTTATTTTGGTGCTGTCCTATGGTGCCCTCTGTTCCACACAAGCATGAGGGATTCCCGTTGTAGGGTGTTGCAATACGTTCATGATTCGCTTATAGTGGGTGGCTAGACTGACAGAAGCATATACCTGAGTAAGGGGGTTTGTAGGATCGAAAGCATGTCTAGAGGGAGGGTGATTAGACTACTTGACCAAATAAAAGTTATCCTTTTCCCAATTTTAGTTCTTGGCAGATTTTAGCAACTTTGGACAAGTCAAGCAATCTTAACACAATTCAAGCAAGAATGCAAAGAGTATATGAGCAACGGAAAGTAAAGCATGCAACTTGCAAGAATGTAAAGGGAAGGGTTTGGAGGATTCAAATGCAATAGGAGACATGGATGTTTTTGTCGTGGTTCCGATAGGTGGTGCTATCGTACATCCACGTTGATCGAGACTTCAACCCACGAAGAGTGACAGCTGCGCGAGTCCACAGAGGGCTCCACCCATGAAGGGTCCATGAAGAAGCAACCTTGTCTATCCCACCATGGCCGTCGCCACGAAGGACTTGCCTCACTAGTGGTAGATCTTCACGAAGTAGGCGATCTCCTTACCCTTACAAACTCCTTGGTTCAACTCCACAATCTTGTCGGAGGCTCCCAAGTGACACCTAGCCAATCTAGGAGACACCACTCTCCAAGAAGTAACAAATGGTGTGTTGATGATGAACTCCTTGCTCTTGTGCTTCAAATGATAGTCTCCCCAACACTCAACTCTCTCTCACAGGATATGGATTTGGTGGAAAGAAGATTTTAGTGGAAAGCAACTTGGGGAAGGCTAGAGATCAAGATTCATATGGTAGGAATGGAATATCTTGGCCTCAACACAAGTGTAGGTGGTTCTCTCTCTCAGAAAAAGTAAGTTGGAAGTGTAGGTTCATTCTGATGGCTCTCTCCACGAATGAAGAGGAGGTGGAGGGGTATATATAGCCTCCACACAAAATCTAACTGTTACACACAACTTGCTAATCTCAGTGGGACCAAATTGATAAACTCGGTCGGACCGATTCAGCAAATCTAGTGACCGTTAGGATTTTCGGTGGGACCGATATGCAACTCGGTAGGACCGATATGGTTAGGGTTAGGGCATCACGTAATCTCGGTGAGACCGATTACACACACTCGGTGAGACTGATTTTGGTAATAAGCTAACCAGAGAGTTGGTCAGGTAAACTTGGTGGGACCGATTCGCTCATTTCGGTGAGACCAAAATGTTACGAAAGGGAAACAAAGAGTTTACATTGCAATCTCGTTGGGACCGATCGCTCATCTTGGTTGGACCGATCGCGCATCTCGGTGGGACCGAAACATTACAAAGGGAAACAAAGAGATTACAATCCCATCTCGGTGAGTCCGAGATCCCTATCGGTGAGACCGATTTGCCTAGGGTTTGTGGCACTGGCTATGACATCTGAACTCGGTGGCGCCGGATAGAAAGAATCGGTGGGGCCGAGTTTGACTTTCGGTTTAGGTCATATGTGGATGTGAGAAAGTAGTTGAGGGCTTTGGAGCATATCACTAAGCATTTTGAGCAAGAGCCTCATTAAGAAACACCTCATCCCTCCTTTATAGTATTGGCTTTGCCTATAGACTCAATATGATCTTGGATCACTAAAATAGAAAATGTAGAGTCTTGAGCTTTGAGCTTGAGCCAATCCTTTTGTCCTTAGCATTTTGAGGGGTCCACTTTTCTCATCCATGCCATGCCAATTATTGAGCTTTCCTGAAATATTAATCTTGAAATAGCATTAGCTCAATGAGGTATATGTTGTTAGGAATTACCAAAACCACCTAGGGATAGTTGCACTTTCAATCTCCCCATTTTGGTAATTAATGACAACATATAGATCAACGCTTCGACAAATGATAATAAGAATGAAAAACATTATCGATTTGATAGGTATGTGAAAAGCAAGAGCTCCCCCTAAATTTGTGCATAGTTTAAGCTTTGCTTTGGACTGCAAATGCACAATGAGTTAGGATCAGGGGTTACTCTTCCATGTCACATACATCTTGGTGGAGCGCTCAAAATGATAATAATTAAATACATGCACTCATCACCAAGCAAAGTGAATGATCATATGGGGATATAAAAGGATAATGTCATCCAACAAGCATTAAGGTTGCATATGATCAAACACATGATCATCCAAGTATCACACAAAAGCATAAAGTATTTCAAAGAAGCAAATAACAAAGTTCAACCTCCAAAAAAACAAGAGAGAGAAAAGAGCAACACTCTCTCTCGAAGCCTATGATCTATACATTTTCTCCCCCTTTGGCAACAAGTTACCAAAAAGTTCATAAAAAATGCATAGTGCTAGATCGACTCTCAAGATTGGTCTTTAGGTGGTGGTGTAGATAAAACTCCAAGGATGAAGGCATTGGTTGATGTAGATGGAGCTGGTGGAGTGGGTGTTGGAGCTGGTGGCACTGAAGCTGTAGATGGTGCAGATGAAGTTGCTCTGGTGTCTGTAACTGGCACTGCAGTAGATCTCTATCCTCTGGGCACTCTAGCAAAAGCATCAATGGTAGACTTGCCCTTCTTCTCCTGTACTTCATCCTGAAGTTGCTCAACAACTGACTGTATCTCAATGACCTTCACGTCTAAATCATAGAACTTCTGCTCCATGATCCTCTCCAAGCTCTCCTGGTTTTGAGTCAGGGTGGCCAATCCCTTCTCAATCCTCAGAGTGGAGGCAATCAAGTAGCCAAGCTGATCTTGCTTGCTCTTCAGAAGATACTGAGATGCATCATCAATGGTTGGCATCTTTGCAGCCTTCTCAGTCCTTGCCTTCTCCCTCTTTGCTTGTGCTTGCACAGAAGATGGTTCATTCTCATCCATTACCATAGTGTTGTCCTCAAAGTCTGGGTAGATAGGCATATGTTCCTTGTCCAAGAGATATGTGCCAGCTCCCATCTTGGAGTTGATTAGCTCCTAGATCTGTGGGCATACCCACAACTTGTCAGGACCCCGACTCAATGCCACATCGATCTAGCATGTAACACCTCATATCACTTTGCGGCCTCACGCACGGTATTCCCACGGGTGTCACCTTACCTTTGCCCGGGACCGTTTGCGCCTTTTGGCACACGTATATGACAGTGTCGCTAGCATCCATATGATAAGGAGCCCGGGCTGACATGGCTAGTCGTAAACCCAAAGTGGCACAGACTTACAGGGACAGGCATCCATGACCCAGCATCGAACGTGTCGGTCATCAGCGAGTGAATCCAGTCTGTAGCACTGGGCTAGCAGGACTCCGGTGAACCGGGCTGTAGCGGGCTAACAGGACTCCGGTATTCATCGCGTGACATTTCCCCGAAGGGACAGACACAGGAACGAAGAAGGACACATGCCGGCCAGCCTAAGTGTTCCGGAGCAGTAGCAAGCTACCATGGCTCGGTGGAAACACTAGGAGACATTTCCCGGTAAGAGAGGCTACTAAAGATAAACAACTAGATAGTCAGATCCCACACATACCAAGCATTTCAATAACATACACACAATATGCTCGATATGTGCAATACAACATGGCATCACAAAATGACTCTACGACTCAGTAGTTTATTCATTAGGCTCCGAGGAGCGAGATATTACAAACATGGGTCTTATGACCCAACAATCAGAGCATACAAGTCAAAGCACATGCGGAAGCTTAACATGTCTGAGTACAGACATCTATAAATGAAAAAGGCTGAGAAGCCTGACTATCTACCAGATCCTGCCGAGGGCACAAGATCGTAGCTGAGGTAACAAGCTAAACGTCGAAGACCACGCGGAATTACTAGTGAGACTGAAGTCTCTCTGCAAAAACATAAAATAGGAAAACGTGAGTACAAATGTACCCAGCAAGACTTACATCAGAACTAACTACATATGCATCATTATCAACAAAGGGATGGTGGGGTCTAACTGCAGCAAGCCAGCTTTGACTCGACGGCTAACCTAAACTACGACTGCAATGTAACTCTTTTGAGGTGGCGCACACGAGTCCACATATTCACCATATCAATACACCACTATGGATCCGCTCCCGTCTCCCTACGAGAACGCCATCCATAGCACTCACGCTTATCTTGCGCATTTTAAAGTATCCACTTTCACTTGTCTATGAACTGATATAAGCAACCCAGAAGTCCTTTTCCGCGGACACGGCTATTCGAATAGATGATGTTAACCCTGCAGGGGTGTACTTCTTCATACATGTTTCCACCACTTAGCGTCTGCACACGACATGTGCTCGGCAGACTTCAAGCGAAAGACGACGTGGGTGTAGACCATGACCTACCTAAACACTCAAGTCTCTAGTCCAGGTTTATCGCCTATTCGGGTTCCATCCACGAGGAGATCCGGCCGGAGTTTCGCTCACAGCCCCAAACGATGTGAACAGGGTTCCCGAGATACCAAACGGGCATCCGGTACACCGTGCCACGTACCTACCGCATCACATCCCACCCCTACGGTCAGCGCTGTCCACGGCCTCCAGTAAGCTACAAACACCAGAAACTACTTGCAACTCCTGGACAGAGGACTAGGGTGAATAAGAAGTCGAGCGGGGTCATATTTCAGGGCCCAATGCATGGTAGTAGCTGAATCATGGATCACAAACACAGAACTCAGTTCCTAAGGACGGCTTCAATGAGACAACCCACCATGTACTCCTACATGGCCTCTCACCGACACCTTTTACCAAATCGTGTTCACACACTTAGCTCACACATAGTAGGACATGTTCACACACCTCTGATTCATCCTCGATGAATCAGACCTAACTCAACTCTAAGCAGTAGCAGGCATGACAAACAAGCATGAATGAGTAGGCACATCAGGGCTCAAACAACTCCTACTCATGCTAGTGGGTTTCATCTATTTACTGTGGCAATGACAGGTGATGCAAAGGATAAAGGGGTTCAGCTACCGCAGCGAGTAACAGATGAATCGGTGTTGTCCTAATGCAGTAAAAGAGAGCAGGAGCGAGAGAGTAGGATTGTATCGGAATGAACAAGGGGGTTTTGCTTGCCTGGCACTTCTGAAGATAGCATTGAGTCTTCATCAGTGTCAACGATCACATCATCGGTATCACGTCTATCGAGAGGAGACAATTACCGGCAACACAGAAGGGAACACAATCAATGCAATGCACAATATGATGCATGATCATGACATGGCAAAATGAATGTGTTTTGGGCTAATGCATCTAAAACCAGATTAAATGATGTTGGTTTGAATCCAAGATTCAAATTCAAACTCCATATGTGGTTATTTAAATGTCATTCACTTCATTTGCCCTAAACAGTAGTGATGAGTTGTTCTAACATGCATGTAAATGGTATAGATGGATTCCTTGAATTTTTCTGATAATTTTTCATATATAATTTATTTAATTTGGAGTTACGGTTAATTTTCTATGAATTTTAGAAGTTTTGGTTATTATCTGAAATTTATAAATCATTTTTGATTTATTTTAATTCCAGAAACAAATACTGCGTCAGCATGACGTATTAGTGACGTCAGCAGGTCAACGTGGCTGGTCCAGGTCAAACCTGGCCAGTGGGGTCCACACGTCAGTGTCTCAGACTGGTTTGTGTCGCTGACATGTGGGCCCAGTCAACGGCCACGTCAGCAAAGTCAATGCTGACGTGTGGGTCCCAGTGGATTATTAACTAATCTAAATAGAAAAATAAATTAAACTAAACAGGTACAGGGCCCACATGGCAGTGGCACTAGGGGTGGTTTAGCTGGGTCATTAGTGGTTAACTAGACCGGGGTTAGGCCGACGGCTCGTCGCCGGCGAGGTCAGTGGCGGCGGAGCGCGTCGGGTTTCGCCCACAGGCGACCATTTGGACGGCGGATTGGTCCTACGCGTAGATGGGGGTCGCGCGCGTCTGGTAGTGCAAGTGGGAGGAGCTGGGGTGGAGCGGGCTCGCCGGAGTCGAGCTCGTGGCGGCGACCGGAGCTTCGGGTTCGAGCGGTTAGGCGCTACGGCGCGTTTCACGAAGAACTGGTGGGATCTGCGGCTTCCTGAGGAAACGCTGAGCACGCCTACGTGCTCTGGTGCGACGTGCGGGGGTTGCAACCGCGGCGGCGACATGGCCGGCGGCGGGAAGCGCTCGGCTCCGGTGGTTGATGCGGCTAGGGGGCGAATTAGGCAACGAGGCATGGGGGAAATGATGCAGCGGCTCACCGCGGTTCTTCTGGTGCTGCTGGCGAGGCAGGGGAGGCACGGGGTCCGGCGAATCGACGGCGGGGATCACCGGCACCCGAGGTCGGAAACGGCGGCGTTGGAGATGCAGCAGAGCTTCTGGCGCCGCGTGACTCGATGGAGAGGACGACGACGTCGTGGCGGAGCTCGGGATCACGTCGGAGAGGTGGGGCAGTGGCTGTGGGTGCGGGGTTACGGCAGCGCGTCCATGGAGGCTTCGGCCATGGTGGGGAACGGGCGAGGAGAGGCGTAGGGGGGGCGAATGGGAGGCCGGATCGATCGGGACGGCACCGAGGAGGAAGACCCGCGGCGTTGCGCTGTCCCGAGGACGCAGGCAGGCAGGCAGGTGGCGTGGCAGCACGGCCGTGCGCGCGCGTCGGGCACGCGCTCGGCGTCCGACTGGCGCGGTGGAGACGACGACTGGCAGTTGGGCC
>NC_041380.1:201246004-201266223 GCF_002162155.2 Triticum dicoccoides
GAATGGGGTGTCGGCGAGGTCGGGGCGACGACCAGGAGACGATCCACGCGGCGCAACGGCGACCAGGGCGATGCAGAGAGGCTGGGTGGTGCGTGGCGAGCTCGGGCGCACCATGCTCACCTCCCTGCCTGCTCTGGCAAGGGGAAGCAGCTGGCTGGCACGGGCCAGCACAGTGCTGGGCCGGCCAGTGGGTTGCCAGGTAAGTGGCCAGGTAAAACTCTCTCTCTCTCTCTTTCTGTTTTAATTCTGTTTTCTATTTTGCAGGTTTGTTTTGAATTTGGTTTTGAAACCAATTCAATTTATTTTGCTTCTGACAATATTTTTAGGAGCTAAAAGAATTAAAACAATGCTCCACAAAAATATTTCAGAATTAGTGGACCTATATTTATTTAACAATAGATATAAGTCCAATTCAAATAGCTATTGATTTAATTCAAATACCCAAAATAAATGTTTCTGAGATACCGAAAATATTGGTTTGGATTTTACCTCTTGCCAATATTTCCAGAGGATAACAAGAACATTTTCTTGGACTTATTTGAAGCAATTTTTATCTTGATCATTTTTTTTAAAGGATTCTGAGGCTTTGAAAATTCCTCAATTCAAATTTCATTTGAATTTAAACATGATGCAGCAACCAAGCTAGTCCAAGGCCAGGGTAAAGCTAGGGATGTGACAACTCACCCCCACTAAACAAGAATCTCGTCTCGAGATTCAAGCGTAGGGTAGGGTGAAGGGGAAACGCAAACTAGCACAATCTTCATGATCCAGGGTGCACTTTATCAAAGCGTTGATTCGATCACCATCTTTGTCTCGAAGTCTTGGTTTGAGAACTCCAACTAACATGACAACAAGAGGAAAGGAAAGATCCTAAAAGAATGGTTCTTCTCGAAGGTCGAACAACTCAGGATTAACTCACGAAATGAGACATAGCAACATCTCTCGAGCTGAGAGGCGAAGCACACATCCATAGGAATGGAGTGAAGCAGATGACGAAGGTTCACTAGGTAGACCACAATTTCACGCTTAAGAAGGTGGTAATCGATTGTCAACGTAGCAAGGAGTTGAGTTGCCATGATACCATAACGATACACCTTAGGGAAGGTGACTCGTAGAGATATCCCCTTAAGTGGCAAAAAGAATTACTTTTGATTCAGAGATCATTGAAACTCTTTAAACCAGCCTAAGGCAATTCTCGAGCGATCATTTGGAGGGGGTCGGTAGAATGGCATACTCGGACTTGGATGATGTGGATTACCTTGTTAAAGACAACGTAATGGATGAATTTGCTTACCACCGGAAATGGAAGAGACCCGTGGTAGAATGGCACATTGGCGGTGCAAGCTGGGAACAAAATGCAAATGCTGGGAATGATTCTGGTAACTGGGGAAGAACCCAGCAATAAAGAGTGAATTCACTATTGGAGTGGTTATAGCATAACCGAGGAAATCTGGGGCAATCCCAGTTAGTGCCGATGATAACACGTAGCGCTTGTGCGTGCTCTCAAGAACTTGAGCATTTTCATAATCATCAAGGTTTTACCAACATCCGTGTCAAGGATGCTGACAACACAACATACTACCATGATGAATAGCGATGGACGATGCAGATGCAAAGGAGGATAACACTTTCTCAGATTTCACCTTAGCGAGGCCAAGCAAATAAAATCTGGATGATCGACCGAGAGACATTTAGCACCCCGCTTCTAATGTTCTCCTTGACGTGCTAGTGTAACCCATTCATAGATATGGTTTGATAACTAGAACATCAAGTAAAGGTCGGACTTCGGGAGCAATAGAATCCATAAGGAACAGTTACGAAGGTAAATCCTACGAAATCCTTATGGGGAGGTGGCCAACTTCCTCAAACAAGATACTACAATAATAGGTCTTCCGGCTGGGTGTGTTGGCCACGACATCCACTTTACCGGTTATCGAGGGACCAATATTATAGTTCTTGGGAAATATTCCAACCATCATATCTGCCTGAGACTCAGATCTGGTTGGTGTCAGGATATTCCAGGCTCATCGAGTCCAGGAGGAAAAATGAAAGTTTGCAACACAATTCGACGAGATGACGTTGCGAGATTCTCGGGGAATGAACTACGATAGCAAGCTCCAAAACATGAGCTGGTTCTGCTACAAACATGTGAACACGCTGTCCCAGACAAACATGACCACGTGGTAGTCTTATAATAAAACACTACCGAGTTCAGGTGGGGAACCATCATTAATGACATCGAAGTCTCCACGCGTGGAAGTCCAAAGAGTTCACCTTGGACAGACTCCTTTATCTTTGAACAACTCAATCAGTGGCTTGGTGTGCTCGGAACACATATGGAATGAAGGTTGCAAGTCTCCAGACCACAGAATACTTCGCACGTATGCATGACTGACTTGGGATGATTCCAGAGGAAGCAAAACTAACTTTCTCAAATCCACGGCGGCAACTTCCACCAAATGCACGTGTATAAGAGGAAGTCACTCCTTTCATCAAACAAATACTTCATGAGTTAGCATGAAGAAATGCTTTCAAAAGTTTCCAACACTAGCTTAATGTTCAACAAAATCATGGAGGAGATAAGGATGTTGTCAATGGGCTCAACAACAATTCTTCCGGGTTTCCCTTTAAAAGGAATTCCATAGTTAAGAGAACAAGTGTTAGCATTGGTCAGACCCAAAAGATATAATGGTGTATGCTCGAGGGATCAACCACGAGTAAGACAACATTACGAATATCGTTGGTTCTGGTCTGATTGGATGATAGCCCATACTCAAATTATAGATGGGGTAAGACAATAGGTCCAACAACTGATCACAAGGACCAATTAATGAAGATATCATCTTTCTTCAACACACACACATACACAGAAAGATATCCCTTAACATGAACTAAGTCAGACAAGCTTTTATCTTCCAACTCTCCAAGTTGTTGTCTAGCTTAACCAACTAGCTCCGGGATATCCATCACAGATTCTTGGAGAAAGGGTGGTTCACAAGAACCCGACTTGATCACGAGCTCAACATAGCAGTCAGGTGACAACCTGGTAATACTTCCGAGAAGATATTCGGAAAATCACGAACCACCGGTATGTTACTAAGCTCGAGAACAATCTTGCTTTTCAGGGCAAGACGATATGATCAATAGAGCAAGGATTTGAAATAATCCTAACTCATCGATCGAGGAGTGAACCAGGAGAATGGACTAGGTAGCACGATCAATCTTAGAATGATGATTCAATAACCAACACACTAAGAATGAAATTATTGTCCTTTAACTACCCAGCAACGAGGTTGCTAGGCGTATTGATTTCACACATCACAATTCATTTGTCGGTATTCCGATTGCATCAACACGAAGACCGAGGAATGACTAATGATGGCAAGAAGTATCACTGTACCAAGAGTTCATAGGATGGTGTGCAATTCCTATAACAATCCCGATATAAAGATGGTAATACTCCAAGGTAGAACAGAACAAAAGCTGGATTAGCAATTTGATCTGCGGAGCACAACTTCTTTGACCCAATCCTGGATATGGAAGAGGTACTGGAGTATGTTTCTCCTAGTCATTCTGCGATAGAATGGCTTGACGGACCACAAGAGTAATAGGCATCGATAAACGAACGCACGCATACTCTTGACTATCAATTGATAGATGAAGGTCAGAATGCAACTAAAGAGAACAACTCAAAGGAACATATAATTTTCTGAGTTGTGGATGCATAGATTAGTATGTCGAACCAAGTTCAACATATTTCTTCCGGATAACCCATGCAGAAAGGTAGAACTGGCAGAGTCACGATTTATGAATGGAGAACTCCTCAAGAATAATCCTGTTGTGATATTTCAGTTCAACGAGGAACTTCTGTCATAAGTAGTTCATGGTATTTGGAAGAAGAAGATACCACGGACTTCAAGGACTATCGCAAAGGTTACTAATATCCTGAAGGCACTAGCAATTACTATCAACATGAAGTAGGTAGAGTGAATCTCGGGTTCAAGAACCCAGGAATAGAATGCCTACTAACTAAATGGCATCACAGGATGCTTGCGATAATAAAGGCCAGAATCTTCACACTGGGAACACAAAACGTTGCTAGATTACTAGGTGACTCCCTAAAACACCTAGGGTCATAATAATTATTCCAACATATATGTCGAGGCAATAAAGTACCTCAACTCACTAATTTGTGTGATTAATCTGACCAAAGGCACATCGGAAACAGAAGGAAGGGATTTGCAAATGCATCGGACTATTTAGAAACCTGGGATGACTCCGATAGCATAACGGCTGTAAATGCTCAAAGGATTGGAGACATGCTACAAAATGGTGGCATAGCCACTCAGAAGCACAATATCAAGGTTTCGAGATCAACAATTAACATACGGAAGTAGAAACTGAACTCAAGCTTAGAACCATCAATCCTACAAGTCTGCAGTTTAGTAACACGTGATCCTGATAGAAAGAAGAGATAGCCTAGTTCTTAATCCCCGTAGGAAAGATAAGATGACTCAGATCAGAAGGGCATGAGGTAAAGGAGTAAAAAGAGCCTTACGTTCCATCCCACAATCAATTCCCTTATATAACTAAAGAATTTCTAGACTCAACTTCGATCAGTTTGGCTTGGTAATCGTACAGGCAGTCAAGCTCTGATACCAACGCTGTCAGGACCCCGACTCAATGCCACATCGATCTAGCATGTAACACCTCATATCACTTTGCGGCCTCACGCACGGTATTCCCACGGGTGTCGCCTTACCTTTGCCCGGGACCGTTTGCGCCTTTTGGCACACGTATATGACAGTGTCGCTAGCATCCATATGATAAGGAGCCCGGGCTGACATGGCTAGTCGTAAACCCAAAGTGGCACAGACTTACAGGGACAGGCATCCATGACCCAGCATCGAACGTGTCAGTCATCAGCGAGTGAATCCAGGCTGTAGCACTGGGCTAGCAGGACTCCGATGAACCGGGCTGTAGCGGGCTAACAGGACTCCGGTATTCATCGCGTGACATTTCCCCGAAGGGACAGACACAGGAACGAAGAAGGACACATGCCGGCCAGCCTAAGTGTTCCGGAGCAGTAGCAAGCTACCATGGCTCGGTGGAAACACTAGGAGACATTTCCCGGTAAGAGAGGCTACTAAAGATAAACAACTAGATAGTCAGATCCCACACATACCAAGCATTTCAATAACATACACACAATATGCTCGATATGTGCAATACAACATGGCATCACAAAATGACTCTACGACTCAGTAGTTTATTCATTAGGCTCCGAGGAGCGAGATATTACAAACATGGGTCTTATGACCCAACAATCAGAGCATACAAGTCAAAGCACATGCGGAAGCTTAACATGTCTGAGTACAGACATCTATAAATGAAAAAGGCTGAGAAGCCTGACTATCTACCAGATCCTGCCGAGGGCACAAGATCGTAGCTGAGGTAACAAGCTAAACGTCGAAGACCACGCGGAATTACTAGTGAGACTGAAGTCTCTCTGCAAAAACATAAAATAGGCAAACGTGAGTACAAATGTACCCAGCAAGACTTACATCAGAACTAACTACATATGCATCATTATCAACAAAGGGATGGTGGGGTCTAACTGCAGCAAGCCAGCTTTGACTCGATGGCTAACCTAAACTACGACTGCAATGTAACTCTTTTGAGGTGGCGCACACGAGTCCACATATTCACCATATCAATACACCACTATGGATCCGCTCCCGTCTCCCTACGAGAACGCCATCCATAGCACTCACGCTTATCTTTTGCATTTTAAAGTATCCACTTTCACTTGTCTATGAACTGATATAAGCAACCCAGAAGTCCTTTTCCGCGGACACGGCTATTCGAATAGATGATGTTAACCCTGCAGGGGTGTACTTCTTCATACATGTTTCCACCACTTAGCGTCTGCACACGACATGTGCTCGGCAGACTTCAAGCGAAAGCCGACGTGGGTGTAGACCACGACCTACCTAAACACTCAAGTCTCTAGTCCAGGTTTATCGCCTATTCGGGTTCCATCCATGAGGAGATCCGGCCGGAGTTTCGCTCACAGCCCCAAACGATGTGAACAGGGTTCCCGAGATACCAAACGGGCATCCGGTACACCGTGCCACGTACCTACCGCATCACAGCCCACCCCTACGGTCAGCGCTGTCCACGGCCTCCAGTAAGCTACAAACACCAGAAACTACTTGCAACTCCTGGACAGAGGACTAGGGTGAATAAGAAGTCGAGCGGGGTCATATTTCAGGGCCCAATGTATGGTAGTAGCTGAATCATGGATCACAAACACAGAACTCAGTTCCTGAGGACGGCTTCAATGAGACAACCCACCATGTACTCCTACATGGCCTCTATACCAACACTGTCAGGACCCCGACTCGATGTCACATCGATCTAGCCGGTAACACCTCATATCACTTTGCGGCCTCACGCACGGTATCCCCACGGGTGTCGCCTTACCTTTGCCCGGGACCGTTTGCGCCTTTTGGCTCACGTATATGATAGTGTCGCTAGCATCCATATGATAAGGAGCCCGGGCTGACATGACTAGTCGTAAACCCAAAGTGGCACAGACTTACAGGGACAGGCATCCATGACCCAGCTTCGAACGTGTCGGTCATCAGCAAGTGGGTCCGGGCTGTAGCACTGGGCTAGCAGGACTCCGGTAAACCGGGCTGTAGCGGGCTAACAGGACTCCGGTACTCAATGCGTGATATTTCCCCGAAGGGACAGACACAGGAACGAAGAAGGACACATGCCGGCCAGCCTAAGTGTTCCAGAGCAGTAGCAAGCTACCATGGCTCAGCGGTAACACTAGGAGACATTTCCCGGTAAGAGAGGCTACTAAAGATAAACAACTAGATAGTCAGATCCCACACATACCAAGCATTTCAATCATACACACAATATGCTCGATATGTGCAAATACAACGAAGCATCACAACATGACTCTACGACACAAGTACTTATTCAATAGGCTCCGAGGAGCGAGATATTACAAACAGGGGTCTCATGACCCAACAATCAGAGCATACAAATCAAAGCACAAGCGGGAGCTATCATGTCTGGGTACAGACATCTATAAATGAAAAAGGCTGAGAAGCCTGACTATCTATCAGATCCTGCCGAGGGCACAAGATCGTAGCTGAGGTATCAAGCTAAACGTCGAAGTCCAAGCGGAACTACTAGCGAGACCGAAGTCTCTCTGCAAAAACATAAATGGGCAAACGTGAGTACAAATGTACCCAGCAAGACTTACATCAGATCTATCTACATATGCATCATTATCAACAAGGGGGTGGAGGGGTTTGACTGCAGCAAGCCAGCTTTGACTCGGTGGCTATCCTAAACTACGACTGCAAGTAACTCTTGAGGTGGCGCACACGAGTCCACATATTCACCATATCAATACACCACTATGGATTCGCTCCCGTCTCCCTACGAGAACGCCATCCATAGCACTCACGCTTATCTTGCGTATTTTAGAGTATCCACTTTCACTTGTCTATGAACTGATATAAGCAACCCAGAAGTCCTTTACCGCGGACACGGCTATTCGAATAGATGATGTTAACCCTGCAGGGGTGTACTTCTTCATACATGTTTCCACCACTTAGCGTCTGCACACGACATGTGCTCGGCAGACTTCAAGCGAAAGCCGACGTGGGTGTAGACCACGACCTACCTAAACACTCAAGTCTCTAGTCCAGGTTTATCGCCTATTCGGGTTCCATCCATGAGGAGATCCGGCCGGAGTTTCGCTCACAGCCCCAAACGATGTGAACAGGGTTCCCGAGATACCAAACGGGCATCCGGTACACCGTGCCACGTACCTACCGCATCACAGCCCACCCCTACGGTCAGCGCTGTCCACGGCCTCCAGTAAGCTACAAACACCATAAACTACTTGCAACTCCTGGACAGAGGACTAGGGTGAATAAGAAGTCGAGCGGGGTCATATTTCAGGGCCCAATGCATGGTAGTAGCTGAATCATGGATCACAAACACAGAACTCAGTTCCTAAGGACGGCTTCAATGAGACAACCCACCATGTACTCCTACATGGCCTCTCACCGACACCTTTTACCAAATCGTGTTCACACACTTAGCTCACACATAGTAGGACATGTTCACACACCTCTGATTCATCCTCGATGAATCAGACCTGACTCAACTCTAAGCAGTAGCAGGCATGACAAACAAGCATGAATGAGTAGGCACATCAGGGCTCAAACAACTCCTACTCATGCTAGTGGGTTTCATCTATTTACTGTGGCAATGACAGGTCATGCAAAGGATAAAGGGGTTCAGCTACCGCAGCGAGTAACAGATGAATCGGTGTTGTCCTAATGCAGTAAAAGAGAGCAGGAGCGAGAGAGTAGGATTGTATCGGAATGAACAAGGGGGTTTTCCTTGCCTGGAACTTCTGAAGATAGCATTGAGTCTTCATCAGTGTCAACGATCACATCATTGGTATCACGTCTATCGAGAGGAGACAATTACCGGCAACACAGAAGGGAACACAATCAATGCAATGCACAATATGATGCATGATCATGACATGTCAAAATGAATGTGTTTTGGGCTAATGCATCTAAAACCAGATTAAATGAAGTTGGTTTGAATCCAAGATTCAAATTCAAACTCCATATGTGGTTATTTAAATGTCATTCACTTCATTTGCCCTAAACAGTAGTGATGAGTTGTTCTAACATGCATGTAAATGGTACAGATGGATTCCTTGAATTTTTCTGATAATTTTTCATATATAATTTATTTAATTTGGAGTTACGGTTAATTTTCTATGAATTTTAGAAGTTTTGGTTATTATCTGAAATTTATAAATCATTTTTGATTTATTTTAATTCCAGAAACAAATACTGCGTCAGCATGACGTATTAGTGACGTCAGCAGGTCAACGTGGCTGGTCCAGGTCAAACCTGGCCAGTGGGGTCCACACGTCAGTGTCTTAGACTGGTTTGTGTCGCTGACATGTGGGCCCAGTCAACGGCCACGTCAGCAAAGTCAATGCTGACGTGTGGGTCCCAGTGGATTATTAACTAATCTAAATAGAAAAATAAATTAAACTAAACAGGTACAGGGCCCACATGGCAGTGGCACTAGGGGTGGTTTAGCTGGGTCATTAGTGGTTAACTAGACCGGGGTTAGGCCGACGGCTCGTCGCCGGCGAGGTCAGTGGCGGCGGAGCGCGTCGGGTTTCGCCCACAGGCGACCATTTGGACGGCGGATTGGTCCTACGCGTAGCTGGGGGTCGCGCGCGTCTGGTAGTGCAAGTGGGAGGAGCTGGGGTGGAGCGGGCTCGCCGGAGTCGAGCTCGTGGCGGCGGCCGGAGCATCGGGTTCGAGCGGTTAGGCGCTACGGCGCGTTTCACGAAGAACTGGTGGGATCTTCGGCTTCCTGAGGAAACGCTGAGCACGCCTACATGCTCTGGTGCGACGTGTGGGGGTTGCAACCGCGGCGGCGACATGGCCGGCGGCGGGAAGCGCTCGGCTCCGGTGGTTGATGCGGCTAGGGGGCGAATTAGGCAACGAGGCATGGGGGAAACGATGCAGCGGCTCACCGCGGTTCTTCTGGTGCTGCTGGCGAGGCAGGGGAGGCACGGGATCACCGGCACCCGAGGTCGGAGACGGCGGCGTTGGAGATGCAGCAAAGCTTCTGGCGCCGCGTGACTCGATGGAGAGGACGACGACGTCGTGGCGGAGCTTGGGATCACGTCGGAGAGGTGGGGCAGTGGCTGTGGGTGCGGGGTTATGGCAGCGCGTCCATGGAGGCTTCGGCCATGGCGGGGAACGGGCGAGGAGAGGCGTAGGGGGGGCGAATGGGGTGTCGGCGAGGTCGGGGCGACGACCAGGAGACGATCCACGCGGCGCAACGGCGACCAGGGCGATGCAGAGAGGCTGGGTGGTGCGTGGCGAGCTCGGGCGCGCCATGCTCACCTCCCTGCCTGCTCTGGCAAGGGGAAGCAGCTGGCTGGCATGGGCCAGCACAGTGCTGGGCCGGCCAGTGGGTTGCCAGGTAAGTGGCCAGGTAAAACTCTCTCTCTCTCTCTTTCTGTTTTAATTCTGTTTTCTATTTTGCAGGTTTGTTTTGAATTTGGTTTTGAAACCAATTCAATTTATTTTGCTTCTGACAATATTTTTAGGAGCTAAAAGAATTAAAACAATGCTCCACAAAAATATTTCAGAATTATTGGACCTATATTTATTTAACAGTAGATTTAAGTCCAATTCAAATAGCTATTGATTTAATTCAAATACCCAAAATAAATGTTTCTGAGACACCGAAAATATTGGTTTGGATTTTACCTCTTGCCAATATTTCCAGAGGATAACAAGAACATTTTCTTGGACTTATTTGAAGCAATTTTTATCTTGATCATTTTTTTTAAAGGATTCTGAGGCTTTGAAAATTCCTCAATTCAAATTTCATTTGAATTTAAACATGATGCAGCAACCAAGCTAGTCCAAGGCCAGGGTAAAGCTAGGGATGTGACACAACTTCTCTTCTGATCTGCAGCTGTTCTCTTTATGGTTTCCACAATTAGGCTAATGACTTTGAACTTTTGAGGCACATCAAATATGTGAAGTAGGTTAATTGCATGGCCTCTGATCATCTTGTGATCACCTGACTTTGGCAATAGAGTGTGCCTGAGGATCCAGTTGATTGTTGGCAAACCTGGCAGAAGGTAATGTACTGATCCAAATTTGTGTGTCTCAAGAGCAGCATCTGGGATCTCTCTGTACATATGTGCCATGGTGTTGTGATCCTTCTTCTTCTCGGCATAGACATCTAAGTCATCTTCATTCTCCTCAGGAGCATTGATCAATTTTGCCCATTCTTCAACCGTTGACTGGTACCTAGTACCTTCAGACATCCAAGCAATCCTTCCATCAGGGTAGAAATGAGCTGTGGAGTAGAACTGCATAATAAGCTCATCATTCCACTTTGTGAGCTTCTACCCAACAAAGTCCTCTACTCCAGAAGACTTGAAACTATCATATACTCCAGGATAGTGTTCTTCATTTTCCCTTATGTACTCCCAGTCCACCTGAGGGAGTCCTGGATTAGGGGCTCTCCGGATAGCCGGACTATATCCTTTGGCCGGATTGTTGGACTATGAAGATACAAGATTGAAGACTTCGTCCTGTGTCTGGATGGGAATCTACTTGGCGTGGAAGGCAAGCTATGCAATACGGATATGTATATCTCCTCCTTTGTAACTGACCTTGTGTAACCCTAGCTCCTTCCGGTGTCTATATAAACCGGAGGGTTTTAGTCTGTAGGACAACATACAATCAGACCATAGGCTAGCTTCTAGGGTTTAGCCTCTCCAATCTCGTGGTAGATCAACTCTTTTAATACCCATATTATCAAGTATAATCAAGTAGGACGTAGGGTTTTACCTCCATCAAGAGGGCCCGAACCTGGGTAAAACATCGTGTCCCCTGCCTCCTATTACCATCCGCCTTAGACGCACAGTTCGGTACCCCCTACCCGAGATCCACCAGTTTTGACACCGACATTGCTGCTTTCATTGAGAGTTACTCTCTGTCGTCGCCGTTAGGCTTGATGGCTCCTTCGATCATCGATAACAATGCAGTCCAGGGTGAGACTTTTCTCCTCGGACAGATCTTCGTATTTGGCGGCTTCGCACTGCGGGCCAACTTGCTTGGCCATCTGGAGAAGATCGATAGTTATGCGCTTGGCCACCAGGTCAGGTTTGGAAGCTTAAACTACACGGCCAATATCTGAGGAGACTTGATCTTCGACGGATTCGAGCCGCCGCTTAGTGCGCCACACGGTCACAATGAGCATGATTTTGCTCTGCCATCGGACAGTGTCCACGAGATCGCGCCGGCAACCGCTCCGACCCTCAATTCGGAGCCAGTTGAGCCATCCATGGACGGGTGGATAGACCCCACCACGAAGGCCGCACTCTCATCGGTGATTGAGCCAAGTATCGACCTTACCCTTCACGGGAGCCGTGACGCTGAACTACCAGATCCCTCCCCGGCCACGGACTCCGAACCGCCTGCGCCTGTGCCTATCGAATCCGATTGGGCGCCGATCATGGAGTTTACCTCCCCGAATATTTTTCAGCACTGTCCCTTCGGTGACATACTAAACTCATTAAGGTCTCTCTCTTTGTCAGGAGAGTCCTAGCCGAACTATGTTCGGCAGGATTGGGATGCGGATGACGAAGAAATTCGCCGCCCACCCACCACCCACTTAGTAGGCACTGTCGACGACTTAACCGACATGCTCGACTTCGACTCCGTGGACATCGATGGTATGGACGACGATGTGGGAGACGAAGAGGAACCACTGCCCACAGGGCACTGGACAGCCACCTCGTCATATGACATATATATGGTGGACACACCCAAAGAAAGCAATGGCGACGGGACAGCGGAGGATGACCCCTCCAAGAAGCAACCCAAGCGCCGACGTCAGCGCCGCCGCTCTAAGTCTCACCAAAGCAAAAGTGGTGACAATGACATAAGAGATAATAGCACTCCGGACAGTGCCGAAGACGACAACAATCCCCTCCAGCAAGATTTAGGGCAGGAGGATGGAGAAGCCAGCCCTCCCGGGAGAGCGGCAGATGGAGAAGCGGACGATGATAATTACATGCCTCCCTCCGAAGACGAGGCAAGCCTCAACGATGACGAATTGGTCATGCCTGAGGATCCCGTCGAACAAGAGCGCTTCAAGCGTCGGCTTATAGCCACGGCAAATAGCCTTAAGAAAAAGCAACAACAGCTTCAAGCTGATCAAGATTTGCTAGCTGACAGATGGACTGAAGTCCTTGCGGCCGAGGAATAAAAAATCGAACGCCCCTCCAAGAGTTGCCCAAAGCGCAGGTTGCTACCCCGACTAGAGGAGGAAGCACCAAAACCTACATCTCCAGCGTATGATGCGGCTGACCGGCCACCTCGTGGCCGCGACAAAGAGGCATTCCAGTCAAAACTTCAGCCCGCACCCCGACGCCCACTTAAATAAAAATGTCAAGGAATGGGGAAATATGCCAGACCTGGGAGCCGTATTGGAGGACAAAGCAAAACACGCAAGATCGATCTACAGATCGCGAGGGCGCACCACTATACGAGAAGATAACCGTCACACCGGAAACTGTAAAAGTAAGTCCGGCCGGGCCGAACACGACGGACAAGACTCATTTGAGCTACGTCGCGATATAGCCCAGTACAGAGGCACCGCACACCCCCTATGCTTCACAGACGAAGTAATGGACCATTAAATCCCAGAGGGTTTCAAACCCGTAAATATAGAATCATACGACGGCACAACAGATCCTGCGGTATGGATCGAGGACTTCCTCCTGCACTGTAACACCTCGGATATGACTTACCCAATTTGTACTACAACTCTTGCCGTTCCGGCGTTAAGTTATTTTATTTGATTTTCTCGGGTTCGGGTTTTTGTCTCCGTGTGTTGTTGTCGTTGTCATGCATCTCATATCATGTCATCATGTGCATTGCATTTGCATACGTGTTCTTCTCATGCATTCGAGCATTTTCCCCGTTGTCCGTTTTGCATTCCGGCGCTTCGTTCTCCTCCGATGGTCATTTCTACCTTTCTTTCGTGTGTGGGGATTAAACATTTCCGGATTGGACCGAGACTTGCTGTCGGAGTAATCGACCACGGGTACCCCGAGGACGGCAAGACGATATTTCAAGACATCGGGGCTAGCAAAGCCCCTCAGTCCGACTGTCCGGCCGCTCCTGCCGGCTCCCCGTCCGACTGCTCTGCCCGGCCGGCTGTCGACTGCCGGCTGCCGACTACGCCAACCAGTCGGCTGCCGACTGCACGAATCAGCCGGCTGCCGACTGCAACCCGACGCGACATCGACAAGACACGAACGAGACGGCCATACCTTAGACGAGACAACTGTACAGTGACGATATCATCTACAGTGTATCTGTCCCTGAGCACTGTTTTATAAAGTGCACCAGAGACAAAGAGGCATGCACATCATGTACTTGGGCATGGTGCCCCATGCCAACTTTGCCCCCATGCCACTACCTAGCTTAGGTAGTAAGCTACCACCATGCCTATATAAAGCACCCATCCATCCATTCACCAAGGAGGCCACACCACATGCACGAGGCCGGCCACAATGGCTCCCTGGGCATTCTCACACACTCCACGCATGCATGCATACTAGCTAGCAAGCAAGCTAGCTAGCGCACACATATCCCTTCAGCCTAGCACACACTTGTGCTCATATGCATATACGGGATCAGATGCGCCCGGCACTGATCCCAGATACAGCTCCAGGAGCACTTTGTACTGCCCGATGTACACCCCAGGTAGATACACTCAGACATGCAGCAGTAGGAGTATTATCTCTCCGGAGAGCTCCGAAGCTGGGTAAACCACCGCGTGCTACTCGCATACCCGCTCCCGGTCCTATCAGCAGTAGTCTTACCCACACACTAAGCCCTTGTGGCATCTGTCGACTCGGAAGCCCCCCGTGAGAAATACCACGACAGTTGGCGCCCACCGTGGGGCGGTACTACTACTACGCTACCACGCTGCTGCTGGTTTCGCTGTCCGGGCGGGACCCTTTTTTCTTCATCGCCTCCGCCGCGGTGTCGCGCCGTCTCTCCGGTAGCGCTCGGGGGCTCGACTTCGACCCGCCCCCAGAGCGGCCGTGCGGGACGGCGCGCCCTCACCGTCGGCTTCGCCATCTTCGTCATCACCAACGCAGCGCCGGCCGTCCGTCCGCGCGCGCACCGCACGCGGGGCCTAGCTTCGGTCGGCCATGATCGTCCCCTCGCCGCTCGCGTCTGCTTTCCTCCGTGCAGCGCCTTGCTCCGGCCGACACGTGCGTTCGCTCCTCCACACACCATCTTTGCAAGCTAGCTAGATGCTAGTCAACAAAGGTCAAACCATTGGCCATACCACTACACACATACTACCCATGCAATGGCCATGTGCACTATCTGTACATTGGCTGGATGCAAGACTTCCACGCCGATGCGCGTTGGTCAGCTCCTTCGCGCGAGCTCGGCCCCGAGCTGCTCCCCGTCGCCGCAGCTGCCCACTGGGCCACGCCCTGCTCCGCCCCAAGCCTCCCGCGGCTGCTCCGCTGCTTCCCGCCGTGGCCGCACGCTGCTCCAACCCCGGGCCCTCCTCCTGTGCGCCCGTGGATCCGCACCGCCCGTCCGCACCTCCTGCGGTGCCCAGGAGCTCGAGCTCCTCCCCGTCTCCGCGCACTCGCCACCCAGAGTCCCGCGCGCTCGAGCTCTCCTCCGGCCTCACGCTAGCGCGCCCGTGCCGCTTGACCCACGCTGCTGCCGACTCCGGATCCGGTTGCACCGGCTGCCGCTGCCCCGGGCCGGCCTCCGCTCCTCTCCGCCTCGGATCGTGACCGGGTGCTCCACGTCCGCAGCCGGCTCCCGCGCCCGTCGCCCACGACTGCGCCCACCCGACTGCGTCGGGTTGACTCCGCCCGTGGCCGCCTGCTCACCGCTGCAGCCGGCCCCGGTCGCGTCCCTGCTGCTGCCAGCTCTGCACTGTCCGGGCCTCCGCCTGTGTCGCCCCATCCTTCTGCTCCGGCACCCGTGCGTCCAGCTCGCCGGCCTCCAGCTGCACCAGGTCTCGGCCCCGGCCATCCCCGTGCAAGTCGCCGCTCTGCCCGCACCGTTCTGACCGTCTGACGGCTTCGCGCAGGCCGGCTGCCGGCACCCCGGCCTCCACCACGCTCGGCCGCCTCCCGTACGCGCTCGCGTTGGCTTGGCCCTGCCACTCCGCCTCGTAGCTGCAGGCCCCGCCGCTACGCCCGCGCCTTGCCGGCGTATCTGCGCTTCACACTGCCGTCCCCAGCCGAATCTGAACCCGGCCTGCCGGCTGTGCCGCCTAGCCACCTGCTGGCTCCTCCGCGACACCGCCTGCCCCAGCACCTCCGCTTGGTTGCGCCGTCTTCTGTGCGCCCTGGCAGGCTCCCGCCATCCGACTGCGTCTCGTCCCGCCACCCGGCATCCGGCCTCCCCGGTCGTCTCGCCGGGTCCGCCCCATGCCGCTCCTCGCCGGCTCCCGCTCGCTTGCCGGCTTGCTGCCCAGCGCTGGCCGGCTCAACGTGACTGCGCGACAAACCCGGCTCCGCCTCCGACCCGACCCGCCAACTCCACTGCCACACCGCGACCTAGCCGCCGGCTTGGCGTGCCAGCCGGCCTCCGCAGCGTCCCGCTCCTGCCGACTGCTCAGGCAGCGAAAAGAAGATAAAAGAGAAAAAAAAGAGAGAAAGAAAAGAGGCCGGCTGGAAAAGAAGTGGCCGGGTGCCCACAGCCGGCTGCTCCCATCCAGTCGGCTGAAAAACAAGTGGCCGACTGCCCAAAAAAGAGAGAGAGAGAGAAAAGAAGTCGACTGGAATAAAAGAAAATATGAGAGAAATGTGCGTCTGACGTACGTTCGACCGCTAGCTGCCTGACTGGCTGCAAAAATCCCGACTGCTGTGTCGGAGTCCGCCTACGTAGCTGGCTGAAGAAGAAAAAAAAAGAAGACAAAGTAGTTGCTGGGAGATCCGGCCCGACTGCTCAGCACTCGGCCCGAATCTCGGGGGCTACATCCAGCGGGTGCGCTGGCGCGCCCCCGCGAGAAAGAAGACAAAGTAGTTGCCGAGAGATCCGGCCCAACTGCTCAGCAGTCGGCCCGAATCTCGGGGGCTACACCCAGTGGGTGCGCTGACGCGCTCCCGCAAAGAAAGAGAAGACAAAGTAGTTGCCGGGAGATCCGGCCCGACTGCTCAGCAGTCGGCCCGAATCTCAGGGGCTAAACCAAGCGGGTGCGTTGACGCGCCCCCGCGAAGAAGAAGACAAAGTAGTTACCGGAAGATCCGGCCCGACTGCTCAGCAGTTGGCCCGAATCTCGGGGGCTACACCCAGTGGGTGCGCTGGCGCGCCCCCACGGAAGATTGCAAATAAGAGAAGAATTTTGTCCGGCTCCGAACAGCCGGCAGAAGAGAAAAAGAAGAAGATAGGTGCTGCAAGTCGCCTCGCCGCCTGGCCGGTCGAGCCTGACCGGCGGGACCCCCCTTCGAGCACCCGGAGGCTCGAAGGCTTCACCCAGCGGGTGCGCCAACGCGCTCCGCGAGCGCCGAGTCGCGCCGGCCTTCTTCAACGACCGTGACTACACGAAAATCAATGTGAGCTCCTCGCCCGCATATTTTTTGCATCACGCAAGCACGGATAACCCCAAGCGATGCTCGGGTGCTATCTCCGCATTTTTTTAATTACAGTTGCATCACAGTTCGCCCCAGTGCCAGCCAGAATTGGCCCGGGGGCTAGTCGCTTGGCCTAAGACGTTTGTTCCCGCAGACGGTTTAGTAGCGTGCGCAGTACCAAAGGCTCACTCTTAGGCACAGACCGCAGAGCGGCTGTCCAGCTAGCAAGGGTGAACGCTGGAGGCCACCCACGCAAAAAACGATCGGGAAGAAAAACGGTTCGGGCGACCCGGCCGTTTTCCTTTACAAGTATCTACTCGGTTGAATCTGCTCCTAGACTATGAGTACTGTACACTCCACTTCGCGGCCCACTCTTAGCCACAGACCGCAGAGCGGCTGTCCGGCAAGCAAGAGCACAAGCCAAAAAGCGGAGGGACCACGAAAAAGATTAAGGGGGCTCGGACGAAACCGAGTCGGCACCCTCCGCATAAAACTTGCAATGCTAAAAGCAAACATTTGATATATCTGCGTGGACTAACTTTGTCTTTTTCATGATCATTTCCATGATAACTCGCCAAAAAACCTCCGCCCAACTTTGCCAAGTTGCCCGGAGGCTTGGGGGCTACTGTCAGAGTAATCGACCACGGGTACCCCGAGGACGGCAAGATGATATTTCAAGACATCAGGGCTAGCAAAGCCCCTCAGTCCGACTGCCCGGCCGCTCCTGTCGGCTCCCCGTCCGACTGCTCTGCCCGTCCGGCTGATGACTGCCGGCTGCCGACTACGCCAACCAGACGGCTGCCGACTGCGCCAACCAGTCGGCTGCCGACTACGCCAACCAGCCGGCTACCGACTACAGCCCGACCCGACATCGACAAGACACTGACGAGACGGCCATACCGCGGACAAGACAACCGTATCGCGACGACATCATGTACAGTGTCATTTGTCCCCTGGCACTATTTATGAAGTGACCCAGGGGACAAGCATGACATGCACCATGCCTTACCCATGCCTACCCACATAGCTTACATAGTAAGCTAGCCCACACTATAAAAGGGGCACACATCCATCCATCCAGGGGATGGACTCCCACGGCCACATTCATTTGGCCACAAGGCCTCACATACACACAAGCAAATAGCTAGCAAGCTAGTTAGGTATCCATCCATCCATCCACAGAGGAGACTCACGCATGAGCTCACACACATCCATTCGGCCATAGGCCATGGGCATAGCCGGCCAGTAGAGCATGCCTCATACAGGCATACACCAAGTCAGATACCCGTGGTACTGATCCCAGATACAGCTCTAGGAGCACTCTGTACTAGATATATCAGATACACTCAGACATGCAGCAGTAGGAGTATTATCTCTCCGGAGAGCTCTGAAGCTGGATAAACCACCGCGTGCTACTCGCATACCCGCTCCCGGTCCTATCAGCAGCAGTCTTACCCACACACTAAGCCCTTGTGGCATCTGTCGACTCGCAAGCCCCCCGTGAGAAATACCACGACAGTTGGCACCCACCGTGGGGCGGTACTACTACTATGCTACCACGCTGCTGGTGGTTTTGCTGTCCGGGCGGGACCCCTTTTTTTCTTCATCGCCTCCGCCGCGACGTCGCGCCGTCTCTCCGGTAGCGCTCGGGGGCTCAACATCGACCCGCCCCCGGAGCGGCCGCGAGGGGTGGCGCGTCTTCGCCGTCGGCCTCTTCGTCTTCACACCGCGGCGTCGCGCCGTCTCTCCGATAGCGGTCTGGGGCTCGACATCGACACGCCCCCAGAATGGCCGCGAGGGACAGCGCATCCTCGCCGTCGGCCGCGCCTTCGTCATCATCACCGCAACGTCGGCCGTCAGTCCGCGCGCGCGCCGCACGCGGGGCCTCGTTTCGGTCGGCTGTGGCCATCCACGCGCTGCTCATGTTTGCTTCCCTCCGCGCTGCGGCTTGCTCCGGCCAAAACACGCGTTCGCTCCTCCATATACCGTCCATATAAGCTAGCTAGTGCTAAGTCAAACAATAGTCAAACTGTCAAAGCATGGTCATACACCACCCAGATAATCCTCATATAATGGCCGGATGATTGTCACGCATTACCCATACATTTAGTCAGATGCAGCACAGGCATTATGTGTGCTCGACACACATACGAGCTCGGCTCCACTCACGGCCGCTGCTAATCGCCTGCGCCGGCCGCATTGCTCGACCCGCGCGCCTTGGCTGCCACTAGAGCTGCTCTGCCCTGACCTGTTGCTGCTGCCAACTACTAGTTCGGCGCCGCGTCCGCTCCGGTCCAACGTCGCATCCACCCGTCACCAGCACACTGCCGCCTGCCGCTGGGCCACCGCGGCCGCGCACCCCGTCGGCCGGATCTCCTGGTGGAGTGGTGGCTGCCTGCTCAGGCTGGATCCGCTCGATGCCTCTCGCCTGAGCCGGCCCCGGTTTCGGCCACGCGCCTCTTCGACCGGGTCCGCTCGTCGCCACTTACCTGAGCCGGCCTCGGGTCGCCTGGGCCGGTCCCGCGCACGGACGTCCGGCTCAGCCTGCGCAGGCCTCCCGCGTTGGTCTCCCACGACGCCGGCTTTCTGGCTTCACCTCGCGCCGGCCTCCCGCGCCGGTCTCCCGCGGTGCTGGCCGTCCGGCTCCACCTGCGCATCGAGCCCTCCAGCTCCCTCCGGCTCCTGGTGCCGGCGGTCGGCTGCCTCCGCATCCGCCTTCGTGCTTTGACCGGCTGCTCGCCTGTGCCGACTGCTGGCGTCGTTCGCCACCAGGCCGGCCCTGCCGCCTGCTGGCTCTGCTCCGCTTCCCTGCCGCCGGCTCCAGCACCCGGCTCGCGCCCCGCCTTCGTCCGCGCCGGCTTCCACGCCACCCGCCCTGCCGGCTTCGTCCGCGCCGGCTTCCACGCCCCCGGCCTGCCGGCTTCGTCCGTGCCGGCTTCCACGGCACCCGGCCTGCCGGCTTCCCCGCCACCTGGCCTGCCAGCTT
>NC_041380.1:201266466-201269565 GCF_002162155.2 Triticum dicoccoides
CGCTTGACGGCTCCGCGCGCGCCTGGGCTGTGGCGTCCCACCGGCGCCTACCTTCGGCCCGCGTCCGGCGTCCCGCCCCTCGGCGCCGGCTACTGCGCCCTCACCTGCTGGCTCGCCGCAGCCGGCTGCGCCCCGCGCGCCCCTGACAGCTCCCGCTGTTCGGCTGCCCGTGTCCGGCTGGAGGCAAGAAGAAGAATGAAAGAAAGAGAAGAAACATGGCCGGGTAGAAAAAAGTCAAAGGGCCGGCTGCTTGCATAAGAGCCGGCTGAAGAAAAAACCGCAGGCCGGCTTGTAAAAAAAATGAGGCCGGTGGAAAGAAGACCGGCTGCCCACGTTGGCTGAAGAAACAAAAAAAGTATTGACCGGGTGAGATGGCTGGAAGCCCACGGCCGATTGGCAAGAAAGAAAAAATGTGTGTGTGCGTCCGACCGCTGGCTGCTTGTCCGGCTGCAAAGAGCCCGACTACTGTGTCGGGGTCCGCCCACCAGGCCGGCTGAAGAAGAAGACAAAGTAGTTGCCGGAAGATCCGGCCCGACTGCTCAGCAGTCGGCCCGAATCTCGGGGGCTACACCCGGCGGGTGCGCTGACGCGCCCCCGCGAGAAAGAAGACAAGGTAGTTGCCGAAAGATCCGGCCCGACTGCTCAGCAGTCGGCCCGAATCTCGGGGGCTACACCCAGCGGGTGCGTTGACGCGCCCCCGCGAGAGAGAAGACAAAGTAGTCGCCGGGAGATCCGGCCCGACTGCTCAGCGGTCGGCCCGAATCTCGGGGGCTAGACCCAGCGGGTGTGCTGACGCGCCCCCGCGAGGAAGAAGACAAAGTAGTTGCCGGGAGATCCGGTCCGACTGCTCAGCAGTCGGCCCGAATCTCGGGGGCTACACCCAATGGGTGCGCTGGCGCGCCCCCACGGAAGATTGCAGACAAGAGAAGAGTTTTGTCCAGCTCCCAGTAGCCGGCAGAAGAGAAGAATAAAGGGCGTTGCAAGACGCCTCGCCGCCTGGCCGGTCGAGCCTGACCGGCCGGGACCCCCCCTTTGAGCACCCGGAGGCTCGGAGGCTTCACCCAGCGAGTGCGCCGACACGCTCCGCGAGCGCCTAGTTGCGCCGGTTATTTTCGACGACCGCGACTACAAGAAAATCAATGTGAGCTCCTCGCCCGCATATTTTTACATCACGCAAGCACGGATAACCCCGAGCGATGATCGGGTGCTATCTCCGCATTTTTTATGACAGTAGCATCATTGTTCGCCCCGGCGCCAGCCAGAGTTGGCCCGGGGGCTGGCCGCTTGGCCTGAGATGTTAGTTCCCGCAGACGGCTTAGTACCGTGCGCGGTACCAAAGACCCACTCTCAGTCACAGACCGCAGAGCGACTGTCCGACTAGCAAGAGTGAACGCTGGAGGCCAGCCACGCGAAAAATGTCCGGGAAGAAAAACGGATCAGGCGATCCGGCCGTTTCCTTTACAAGTATCTACTCGGTTGAATCTGCTCCTAGACTCTGAGTACTGTACACTCCACTTCGCGGCCCACTCTTAGCCACAGACCGCAGAGCGGCTGTTCGGCAAGCAAGAGCACAAGCCAAAAAGCGGAGGGAACACGAAAAAGATTAAGGGGGCTCGGACGAAACCGAGTCGGCACCCTGCGCATAAAACATGCAATGCTAAAAGCAAACATTTCATATATCTGCATGGACTAACTTTGTCTTTTTTCTTGACAATTTCCATGAACACTCGCCAAAAAACCTCCGCCCAACTTTGCCAAGTTGCCCGGAGGCTTGGGGGCTACTGTTGGAGTAATCGACCACGGGTACCCCGAGGACGGCAAGACGATATTTCAAGACATCGGGGCTAGCAAAGCCCCTCAGTCCGACAGTCCGGCCGCTCCTGCCGGCTCCCCGTCCGACTGCTCTACCTGGCCGGCTACCGACTACCGGCTGCCGACTACGCCAACCAGCCGGCTGCTGACTGCACCAACCAGCCGGCTGCCGACTACAGCCCGAAGCGACATCGACAAGACACCGACGAGACGGCCATACCTTAGACGAGACAACCGTACAGTGACGTTATCATCTATAGTGTATCTGTCCCTAGGCACTGTTTTATAAAGTGCACCAGGGACAAAGAGGCATGCACATCATGTACCTGGGCATGGTGCCCCATGCCCACTTGCCCCCCACGCCACTACCTAGCTTAGGTAGTAAGCTACCACCATGCCTATATAAAGCACCCATCCATCCATTCACCAAGGAGGCCACACCACATGCACGAGGCCGGCCACAATGGCTCCCTGGGCATTCTCACACACTCCACGCATGCATGCATACTAGCTAGCAAGCAAGCTAGCTAGCACACACATATCCATTCAGCCTACCACACACTTGTGCTCATATGCATATACGGGATCAGATGCACCTGGCACTGATCCCAGATACAGCTCCAGGAGCACTTTGTACTACCCGATGTACACCCCAGGTAGATACACTCAAACATGCAGCAGTAGGAGTATTATCTCTTCGAAAAGCTCCGAAGCTGGGTAAACCACCGCGTGCTACTCGCATACCCGCTCCCGGTCCTATCAGCAGCAGTCTTACCCACACACTAAGCCCTTGTGGCATCTGTCGACTCGCAAGCCCCCCGTGAGAAATACCACAGCACTTGCCAAGCGGCCTTGGTTTACTACCGGTAGACCGCCTGTCAAGTTTCATACCATTTGGACTTCGTTTGATACTCCAACGGTTAACCGAGGGACCGAAAAGGCCTCGTGTGTGTTGCAGCCTAACACCCCTCCAATTTGGCCCAAAACCCACCTAAACCCTCTCCATCATCTAGAGCGTTCGATCACGATCGCGTGGCCGAAAACCGCACTCCATTTGGATCTTCCTAGCTCCCTCTACCTATAAATATGTGTCTCCCCCCGAATTTTCGGATCTTCCCCTACCCTAACCCTAGTCTCCGTCCTCCTCCAGCCGCCGGACGTGTCCAACCGGGCCGGACACGTCTGCCCCGCTCCCCCAGCCTCTCTCCTCCCGCCACGTGGCCCGCAGGCCCATCCGCGGCCCTCCACCGCGCGCCACCGGGCCGCGCCTCCCGCGCCTCGCCCGCC
>NC_041380.1:201269829-201279231 GCF_002162155.2 Triticum dicoccoides
CGGCCTCGCACCTCGCCAAGCCCCGCCGCCGCACGCCCGCCGCACCGTCCCGAGCCGGCCGCCTTCCTCTCCGGCCGGCGAGCCGCCCTGGCAAGTCCCCACCACTCCGGCGAACCCTCCATCTCCAGCGAGCAGGAGCTCAGATCTGATGAACCTCGAAATCCGCGTCGGCCCGATCTGGATCTAGATCTGGGGTTGACCTCTAACCCTAATTTTCAGTCATTTTATGCATATTTCATCATGATAAAACTCAGCACCTGTTTCTCCAATTCATGCGTGTAGCATATCAAAATGTTCATCTCAGAGAGTACATCGTTTCATCCTATTGCATCATTTTCATTTGAGTTCATCTTGATGCCCGAAATGCTGTTAGAAGAGTGCTACTTGAGATAATTGTCAGATCTGCTACTCCATTTAGATATTTGTCATTTTTGCCATGATTATTGTGTGCATGATATGCCCATGGGCTCTACATATGTGTTGTTAAGGGTTTTTCCATCTTTCCAGAGGTGCAACCCATGTATTTTTGTGATGTGTGTGGTGACTAGCACAAGCTTGCAAAGTGAGGCACTTGGTAATGCTGTTTTCAGGGACTTAGCATTTCCACCAAGTCCTTGAGCTGTTTATCTCATATGGCCATATGTTCATGTTGTTTCCTAGTGATCCGTGCCTCTTCTAAGGATAATCAGTAAGGATGTTTTGTTAATATTGTAGTGCTCTATCCATCCATGTATTTGTTTGCAATTATGGAGCACCCTAGCTTGAGTCAATCGAGCTCTACTTTTGCTACTTCATGAATCTGGACAGATTGTCTACTTGTTAGCGATTTTGCCGATGATGTTGTAGCTGATCCATGCATGCTATGCTATTGTTCTTGCCATGTCTAGCTTGAATTTTATGTATTCTTGATGGGTGTATGCTTAGTTTATCATGACTTTCTCCGTAGGGAGTGCATCGAGCTCGTAAATATGCCTACTTGATATCTGTTTCAGCATGCTCCAGTTTTCAAAGTCCGTGATCTGATTATGTTTTTGCCATGTTCACATGCTTGCAATTGTGTTTTCTGATCCCTTTTGGCTCAAGGTCACTAAGGGACTTTTGTTAAGATCTTTGTGTAGCTCCATGCCATGCTTTACTTTGCCATGTTCAGGTCCTGTAGCATGTAGTTTTGTTGCTCCGAAGAGTGCTACCTGATCTGAAATTCCAGACAAGTGTTAATTTCATTAAGTCTGAAATCTGTTTGCCATATGCATTTTTGCCATGCTTGTTCGAACCTGTTAATGGATGAATTGGCCATAGCTCAGTGGTAGACCTTTGTTAAGCATCTTGTATGCATCCCTGCCATGTATTTTGTTGTCATGTTTGGGTGCTGTAGCATGTTCATCTCTTTGCATTTAGATGACTACTTGCTGTAAATCGCAGACCGGTGTCATATTTGAATTGCTTGCCTTTTCCAAACCGTAACTCCGATTCCGGCATTCTTTATATTGTTTTCAAGCGATTTCATCTCATCTTTCCAGTGGCACACTTGGATTCCCAAGTTGAGGCCAGGTTCATGCATCCCTTGTCAAATCTTGCATATGCATCCCGCATCGCATGCCGCACAGCATACCATCCTTGCATCATATTGTTTGATCTTTGCCCGTGGTTGATTGTGTTCCGTTTGCTTGTTTGTCTTGTTTGGGTAGAGCTAGGAGACGAGTTCGCTAACGAGGAGCCCGTTGAGTTTGATTTCAAGGATCCAGTCAACTCTGACCACTTTGCAGGCAAGATGATCATACCCTCGAAATCACTACTATCTTTGCTTTGTGAGATGCTCGCTCTTTTGCTATGCCAATGCTACGATGCCTACCACTTGCTTTCAAGGCTCCCAAATTTCCATGTCAAATTTCTAACCCACCATGTCCTAGCAAACCGTTGATTGGCTATGTTACCGCTTTGCTCAGCCCCTCTTATAGCGTTGCTAGTTGCAGGTGAAGATTGGAGGCCGTTCCTTGTTGGAACATTTATTTACCTGTTGGGATATCATTATATTATCTTGTTATCTTAATGCATCTATATACATGGTAAAGGGTGGAAGGCTCGGCCTCTTGCCTAGTGTTTTGTTCCACTCTTGCCGCCCTAGTTTCCGTCATATCGGTGTTATGTTCCCGGATTTTGCGTTCCTTACGCGGTTGGGTTATAATGGGAACCCCTTGATAGTTCGCCTTGATTAAAGCTTTTCCAGCAATGCCCAACCTTGGTTTTACCATTTGCCGCCTAGCCTCTTTTTCCCTTGGGTTTCCGGAGCCCGAGGGTCATCTTATTTTAAACCCCCTCGGGCCAGTGCTCCGCTGAGTGTTGGTCCAAATAGAGCCACTTTCAGTACCACCTCGGGGCAACTCGAGGGTTGGTTTTAGCTGTACGTAGTGTTCATCTGAGTGTGCCCTGAGAACGAGATATGTGCAGCTCCTATCGGGATTTGTCGGCACATTCGAGCGGTGTTGCTGGTCTTCTTTTAACCTGTTGAAGTGTCTTGAAGGACCGAGGTACCGAGTCTGATCGGAACGTCTCGGGAGGAGGTCTATTCCTTCGTTGACCGTGAGAGCTTGTCATGGGCTAAGTTGGGACTCCCCTGAAGGGATTTGAACTTTCAAAAGTCGTGCCCGCGGTTATGGGCAGATGGGAATTTGTTAATGTCCGGTTGTAGATAACTTGAACCTTAACTTAATTAAAATGAATCAACTGAGTGTGTTACCGTGATGGCCTCTTCTCGACGGAGTCCGGGAAGTGGACACGGTGTTGGAGTAATGCTTGTCGCAGGTTTCCCTCTTTAGTTACTTGTTCGCGCTTTGCCTCCTCTTCTCGCTCTCTTTTGCGAACAGGATAGCCACCATATATGCTAGTCGCTTGCTGCAGCTCCACATATTTACCTTGCCATACCTATAAGCTTAAATAGTCTTGATCGCGAGGGTGCGAGATTGCTGAGTCCCTGTGGCTCTCAGATTACTATTACACCAGATGCAAGGCCTGACGATTCCGCTCCAGGTGACGCGCTCGAGCTCAAGTGGGAGTTCGACGAGGACTCTCAATGATACTATGTTTCTTTTCGTGATGATCAGTAGTGGTGCCTAGTTGGGGGTGATCGGGACCGTGTCGCATGTTGGGTTATCTTTTCTTTTGGCGTCGTAGTCAGGCCATGAGTGTTTGGATGTTGTAATGTTATTTATGTACTTGATTGACGTGGCGAGTGTAAGCCAACTATGTTATCTCCCCTTTTATTATCTATATTACATGGGATGTGGTGAAGATTGCCTAACTTCCGACATATGCCTTCAATGCGATTATGCCTCTAAGTCGTGCCTCGACACGTGGGAGATATAGTCGCATCGAGGGTGTTACAAGTTGGTAATCAGAGCCTTCCCCGACCTTAGGAGCCCCATTGCTTGATCGTTTTAGCAGCCGTGTTGTGTCTAGAAAAATGTTTTGAGTCATTTAGGAATTATATATCAGAGAGTTTAGGAATTCTTTTTACTTCCCAATCTCCTCATCGCTCTGGTAAGGCATCCTGACGTAGAGTTTTGACTCTTCTCTTCTCAAATTTCACTAAATTTTTTTTAGGATCACACGGGTATCTTGGAATCGTTCCGATGGTTTTATGGAAGTGTCCCGGGGAGTTGAGCTCTGAGGTGTTGTCGTCATAATTTTATCGTTGCAATTCTGGAATACTTGAGTTTAGTACGCCGACATCGAAAATCTCTTTTATGCAGTTCGTTGGTGAGACAACCTCGACGCCACCCAGTACTTGGGCGGGAGTTTGGGAGTATCGCCATAACTTGTATAACGGATGCTTTTCGAAGGTTGAGGTAGATGGTTTCTGAAGTTTTTCTCGGTTATGTGTTGAAGGATGGATACAGCTGGATGTAGGATTTTGCTTCCCCTGTATCCCCAACACCTGATTGCATAACCGGAAAGGTTCGGGAGTTTCATAGGTGGGAATTCTTGTAGCTCTAGTTCTTCTTCCACGGATATTTGGTTTGAGATTGGGATCTCTTACCGAGTATTCGTTCTTGATCCGTACCTTGTTGATTTATTTCACTACCTAAATTCTAAGTGGCTTCTCAATTTATGGATATGTGACCATTTCAAGAGGAATGCATTCGTTCATTTTGTTCAGATGTGAAGACTATATGTTGCAATTTTCATTCCGTTGGATTCAGTTTCAATATTTGTCTATCAATGTGCTAATGGATGTCAACCTCTTCCGGATGGCTCCTCCAACGCACACGACTCCGAATCCTGATCCGCCACCACCTCCACCTCCTCCGGAGGCATGGCAAGCTGTGATGGCCGCAACCAATGCAAGCACATAGTTTATCATGCAAATTCTCCAAGAGCGCAATCAAGGCAACCAAAGGAACCAAGGAAACAATCAGAATCACTTTGCTACACTCAACCAGTTCCTTGCTAATGGGCCAAAGACTTTCAGCAATTGTGTTGAGGCAACCGATGCTGACGATTGGCTTGTGGATCTGTGCAAGCATTTCGAGTGCAGTAACATCAGGCCTGAGGACTTTGTCAAGTTCGCTTCCTTCCAACTCAATGACTAAGCTGCAGAATGGTTCCAGCAGTACAAGGATTCCAGAGGTGGACGTGTTATCACTTGGGATGAATTCCGTCAAGATTTCAGAGCTCACCATATTCCTCAGAGCGTGGTTGAAAGCAAGCGTGAGGAATTCCACAACCTGAAGCAAGGCTCTTTGTCTGTCTATGACTACAACAAGTTGTTTTAGAAGCTCGCCCGCTTTGCCAAGCAGGGAGTACCTGATGAGAAGAGCATGATATACTAGTTCAGGGGTGGTCTCAGAGAAGAAATTCAGCTAGCTCTTGTTCTCTTTGAGCCCTTGAGGTACGATGAGTTCTACAACATGGCACTGAAGCAAGAGGCCGCTCAAGTGAGGTGTGATGCTTCCAAGAAGCGAGTCAGAGATGCTACTCCTTCTTCCTCTACTCAAGTGGCAAACAGCAGAAGTATTGGCTTCCTCCTCCTCCGTTCCGTCAGCCGTATCAGCAGAAGAGCAAAGGTGGCAGTGGTTCTTCCCACCCACCCAACCCTGGCTTTCAGAACAAGACTTCGTCTCAAGCTCCAAGATCGAGTGCTCCGTATCACCGTCCGCTTTCAGAGGTCACGTGCAACAAGTGCCAACAGAAGGGTCATTATGCCAACAAGTGTTTCAACCAGAGGCGTCTTCCTCCTCCTCCTCCTGTCAGATCAGCAAGTACAGCTGTGGTCAAGCATAACCCCAAGCACGCCAAGGTCAATTTGCTGAACGCAGCTCAGGCAGAGGACTCGCCAGATGTGATTATGGGTAACCTTCCTGTTAACGATGTTCCTGCAAAAGTTCTTTTTGACACTGGTGCATCGCTTTCTTTTATTTCAACACCATTTGTGGCCAAGCATGATTTTGTGACCGAAAGGTTTCCTGTTCCATTGAAGATTGTGTCTCCACGCAAGCAAATGACTTCTAATAATTGCATTCCGGATGTCTCTATCATGTTGGGCGATTGCAAGTTTCTCTCTTCTCCGGTGGTTCTTGGCAACTCGGATATTGATCTTATTCTCGGAATGGATTGGCTTACTAAGCACAAGGCGCATCTTGATTGTGCAGCCAGGTAGATTCAATTGACTCATTCGTCTGAGGATGTAATTGTGTTTGCCGCTCGTGATGATATAATTCGTCTATTTTCTCTCAATGAGAAGGGTGAACTCGATGCCATCTCGCAAATTCCAGTGGTTTGTGAATATCAATACGTCTTTCCAGAAGAGCTTCCAGGAATGCCTCCGCACCGGCCAGTTGAATTCGTTATTGATCTTGAGCCTGGCACGGAACCAGTGTGCAAGCGTCCTTACAAGCTCGGACCTGAAGAGTTGAAGGAGCTGAAGAAGCAACTCGATATTCAAGAAAGAATGGGTCTCATCCGGCCTAGTTCTTCTCCGTGGGGTTGTGGTGTTCTTTTTGTGAAGAAGAAGGATGGAACGGACTGACTTTGTGTTGATTACCGTCCATTGAAAAAGAAGACCACAAAGAACAAATACCCACTTCCCAACATTAACGAGCTGTTCGAATAACTCAAAGGTGCCCAAGTATTCTCCAAGCTTGATCTCCGTATGGGTTATCATCAGATTCGAATCCGTGAGCAAGGTATTCCCAAGACGGCTTTCAGGACAAGCTATGGTTCATACGAATACACTGTCATGTCTTTTGGCCTCGTCAATGCTCCTTCGAGTTTCTCTCGCATGATGAACTTCATCTTCAACGCCTACACCAATGACTTCGTTTTGGTCTATCTCGACGACATTCTGGTTTTCTCTAAGAACAAGGAAAATCATGCCAAGCACTTGCGTTTGGTACTCGATAAGTTGAGCGAACATCAGTTCTACGCCAAGTTCTCCAAGTGCGAATTTTAGCTCGATGAGGTTCTTTATCTTGGTCATATCATCTCGGCCAAGGGCATTGCCGTGAATCCTGAGAAGGTGTCTGCAATTGTGAATTGGGAACCTCCTCAGAACGTGAAGCAACTCTTTAGCTTCCTTGGTCTCGCAAGCTATTGTCGAAGATTCGTTGAACACTTTTCTAAGATCACGAAGCCTCTCTCAAATCTTCTCCAGAAGCATGTCAAGTACGTTTGGTCTCCGGAGTGTGACATTGCTTTCAACACTTTGAAAGAGAAATTGATCACTGCTCCAGTTCTGACTCCGCCTGATGAATCCAAGCCGTACGAGGTCTTTTGTGATGCCTCTCTCCAAGGTCTTGGCGCAGTGTTGATGCAAGAGAAGAAAGTTGTTGCTTATACCTCTCGCCAGTTGAATCCCAATGAAAATAACTACCCCACTCATGACCTCGAGTTGGCGGTAGTTGTGCATGCTCTTTTGACTTGGAGACATCTCTTATTGGGAAGAAAAGTGGACATCTTCACTGACCACAAGAGTCTCAAGTACATCTTCACTCAGCCTAATCTCAACCTCAGGCAAACTCGATGGGTCGAAATGATTCAAGAGTATAATCCGAGTATCGAGTATACTCCAGGCAAGGACAATGTGATTGCTGAAGCATTGAGCAGAAAGGCTTATTGCAACAGTCTGATTCTCAAGCCTTATCAACCTGAGCTTGCTGAAGCTTTCCGCAAACTTAATCTGCAAGTTGTTCCTCAAGGTTTCCTCACCAACCTTCAAGTCTCTCCTACCTTGGAAGACCAGATTCGCCAAGCCCAGCTTCTTGATGCTATGGTGAAAAAGGTGAAGATTGGGATTGCCAAGAGTCAACCCAAGTACAAGTGTTACCGCCTTGATGACAAGGATACTCTCTTCTTCGAGGATCGTATTGTCGTGCCCAAAGGTGAACTTCGTAAAGTGATCATGAGCGAGGCTCACAATTCTCTCCTCTCCATCCACCCTGGGAGCACGAAGATGTATCAGGACCTCAAGCAGGCTTATTGGTGGACTCGAATGAAGCGCGAGATTGCTCAGTTCGTGAATGAATGTGATGTCTGCAGAAGAGTGAAGGCAGAACACCAAAGGCCAGCTGCTCTCCTCCAACCTCTTGCCATTCCAGAATGGAAGTTTGACCACATTGAAATGGACTTCGTGACTGGGTTTCCAAAGTCCAAGCGTGGCAATGATGCTATATTCATTGTCATCGACAAACTCACCAAAGTTGCTCACTTTCTGCCTATCAAAGAGTCAATCACTGCAGCACAATTGGCGGAGCTCTATACCTCTCGAATTGTCTCTCTGCAGGGTATTCCACAAGTGTTCTCTTTAGACTGTGGTAGCATCTTTACCTCCAAGTTTTGGGATTCTTTTTAGAAGGCCATTGGCACCAACATCCGCTTCAGCACAGCTTTCGATCCTCAAACTAGCGGTCAAGTCAAGCGTGTCAACCAGATTCTTGAAGATATGCTTAGGGCTTGTGTGATCTCCTTCGGCATGAAGTGGGAGGATTATCTCCCATATGCTGAATTCTCCTACAACAACAGTTTTCAAGCAAGTTCGAGCAAGGCCCCATTTGAAATTCTGTATGGCAGGAAGTGTCGTACCCCTCTCAACTGGTCTGAATCCGGTGAACGTCAGCTTTTGGGTAATGACTTAATCACAGAGGCAGAGGAAATGTGCAAAGTCATTGGAGATAACCTCAAAGCAGCCCAATCCCGCCAGAAGAGCTACTATGACAGTAAGCACCGTGATTTGGCTTTGGAGATGGGAGATCATGTTTACCTCCGCGTCTCTCCTATGAAAGGTACTCGTCGCTTCGGTATCAAAGGGAAGCTTGCCCCCAGATATGTGGGACCTTTGAAGATTGTCAGCAAGAGAGGCGATCTCGCCTATCAACTCGAGCTTCCTTCAAACTTTGCAAATGTTCATGATCTGTTCCATGTCTCTCAGCTCCGAAAGTGCTTCAAGACTCCTAACCGCACCATCAACTTCGAAGACATTGAGCTCCAAGAAGATCTATCCTATCGTGAGTACCCCGTTGCTATTCTCGAAGAGACTGAACGCAAGACTCGTAACAAGTCAATCAAATTCCTCAAAGTCAAGTGGTCACACCATTCTGACCGTGAAGCTACCTGGGAACGCGAGGATCACCTCCGTTCTGAATACCCGGCGTTCTTTCAGTCCTAGATCTCGCGACGAGATCCTTTCATAGTGGTGGAGTGTTGTAAGACCCCGGATATGACTTACCCAATTTGTACTCCAACTCTTGCCGTTCCGGCGTTAAGTTATTTTATTTTATTTTCTTGGGTTCGGGTTTTTGTCTCCATCTGTTGTTGTCGTTTTCATGCATCTCATATCATGTCATCATGTGAATTGCATTTGCGTAAGTGTTCTTCTCATGCATTCGAGCATTTTCCCCGTTGTCCGTTTTGCATTCCGACGCTTCGTTCTCCTCCGGTGATCATTTCTACCTTTATTTCGTGTGTGGGGATTAAACATTTCCGGATTGGACTGAGACTTGCCAAGCGGCCTTGGTTTACTACCGGTAGACCGCCTGTCAAGTTTCATACCATTTGGACTTCGTTTGATACTCCAACGGTTAACCGAGGGACCAAAAAGGCCTCGTGTGTGTTGCAGCCCAACACCCCTCCAATTTGGCCCAAAACCCACCTAAACCCTCTCCATCATCTAGAGCGTTCGATCACAATTGCGTGGCCGAAAACCGCACTCCATTTGGAGCTTCCTAGATCCCTCTACCTATAAATATGTGTCTCCCCCCGAATTTTCGGATCTTCCCCTACCCTAACCCTAGTCTCCGTCCTCCTCCAGCCGCCGGACATGAACAACCGGGCCGAACACGTCTGCCCCGCTCCCCCAGCCTCTCTCCTCCCGCCACGTTGCCACGGGCCGCCTCCCACCACCGCGGGCCT
>NC_041380.1:201280022-201297099 GCF_002162155.2 Triticum dicoccoides
GCACGCCCGCCGCACCGTTCCGAGCCGGCCGCCTCCGCCGCCTTCCTCTCCGGCTGGCGAGCCGCCCCGGCAAGTCCCCACCACTCCGGTGAACCCTCCATCTCCGGCAAGCAGGAGCTCAAATCCGGCGAACCTCGAAATCCGCTCGGCCCGATCTGGATCTAGATCTGGGGTTGACCTCTAACCCTAATTTTTAGTCATTTTATGCATATTTCATCATGATATAACTCAGCACCTGTTGCTCCGATTCATGTGTGTAGCATATCAAAATGTTCGTCTCAGAGAGTACATCATTTCATTCCATTGCATCATTTTCATTTGGGTTCATCTTGATGCCCGAAATGCTGTTAGAAGAGTGCTACTTGAGATAATTGTCAGATCTACTACTCCATTTAGATATTTGTCATTTTTGCCATGATTATTGTGTGCATGATATGCCCATGAGCTCTACATATGTGTTGTTAAGGGTTTTGCCATCTTTCCAGATGTGCAACCCATGTATTTTTGTGATGTGTGTGGTGACTAGCACAAGCTTGCAAAGTGAGGCACTTGGTAATGCTGTTTTCAGGGACTTAGCATTTCCACTAAGTCCTTGAGTTGTTTATCTCATATGGCCATATGTTCATGTTGTTTCCTAGTGATACGTGCCTCTTTTGAGGATGATCAATAAGGATGTTTTGTTAATCTTGTAGTTATCTATCCATCCATGTCTTTGTTTGCAATTATGGAGGACCCTCGCTTGAGTCAATCGAGCTCTACTTTTGCTACTTCGTGAATCCGGACAGATTGTCTACTTGTTAGCGATTTTGCCGATGATGTTGTAGTTGATCCATGCATGCTATGCTATTGTTCTTGCCATGTCTTGCTTGAATTTTATGTATTCTTGATGGGTGTATGCTTAGTTTATCATGACTTGCTCCGTAGGGAGTGCATCGAGCTCGTAAACATGCCTACTTGATATCTGTCTCAGCATGCTCCAGTTTTCACTAACTCTGTGATCTGATTATGTTTTTGCCATGTTCACATGCTTGCAATTGTATTTTCTGTTCCCTTTTGGCTCAAGGTCACTAAGGGACTTTTGTTAAGCTCTTTAAGTAGCTCCATGCCATAATTTACTTTGCCATGTTCATGTCCTGTAGCATGTAGTTTTGTTGCTCCAAAGAGTGCTACCTGATCTGAAATTCCTGACAAGTGTTAATTTCACTAAGTCTGAAATCTGTTTGCCATATGCATTTTTGCCATGCTTGTTTGAACCTGTTAGTGGATGAATTGGCCGTAGATCAGTGCTAGACTTTTGTTAAGCATCTTATATGAATCCCTGCCATGTATTTTGTTGTCAAGTTTGGGTGTTGTAGCATGTTCATCTCTTTGCATTTAGATGGCTACTTGCTGTAAATCGCAGACCGGTGTCATTTTTGAATTGCTTGCCATTTCGAAACCGTAACTCCGATTCCGGCGTTCCTTTTATCGTTTTCAAGCGATTTCATCTCACCTTTCGAGTGGCACCCTTGGATTCCCAAGTTGAGGCCAGGCTCATGCATCCCTTGTCAAATCTTGCATATGCATCCCGCATAGCATACCATCCTTGCATCATATTGTTTGATCATTGCCCGTGGTTGATTGTGTTCCGTTTGCTTGTTTGTCTTGTTTGGGTAGAGCCGGGAGACGAGTTCGCTAACGAGGAGCCCGTTGAGTTTGATTTCGAGGATCTAGTCAACTCTGACCACTTTGCAGGCAAGATGATCATACCCTCGAAATCACTACTATCTTTGCTTTGATAGATGCTCGCTCTTTTGCTATGCCAATGCTACGATGCCTACCACTTGCTTTCAAGCCTCCCAAATTGCCATGTCAAACCTCTAACCCACCAGGTCCTAGCAAACCGTTGATTGGCTATGTTACCGCTTTGCTCAGCCCCTCTTATAGCGTTGCTAGTTGCAGGTGAAGATTGGAGGCCGTTCCTTGTTGGAACATTTATTTACCTGTTGGGATATCTTTATATTATCTTGTTATCTTAATGCATCTATATACTTGGTAAAGGGTGGAAGGCTCGGCCTCTCGCCTAGTGTTTTGTTCCACTCTTGCCGCCCTAGTTTCCATCATATCGGTGTCATGTTCCCGGATTTTGCGTTCCTTACGCGGTTGGGTTATAATGGGAACCCCTTTATAGTTCACCTTGATTAAAGCTTTTACAGCAATGCCCAACCTTGGTTTTACCATTTGCCACCTAGCCTCTTTTTCCCTTGGGTTTCCGGAGCCCGAGGGTCATCTTATTTTAAAACCCCCGGGCTAGTGCTCCTCTGAGTGTTGGTCCAAATAGAGCCACTTGCAGCGCCACCTCGGGGCAACTCGGGTTGGTTTTAGTTGTACGTAGTGTTCATTTGAGTGTGGCCTGAGAACGAGATATGTGCAGCTCCTATCGGGATTTGTTGGCACATTCGGGCGGTGTTGCTGGTCTTGTTTTAACCTGTCGAAGTGTCTTGAAGAACCGAGGTACCGAGTCTGATCCGAACGTCTCGGGAGGAGGTCTATTCCTTCGTTGACCTTGAGAGCTTGTCATGGGCTAAGTTGGGACTCCCCTGCAGGGATTTGAACTTTCGAAAGCCGTGCCCGCGGTTATGGGAAGATGGGAATTTGTTAATGCCCGGTTGTAGATAACTTGAACCTTAACTTAATTAAAATGAATCAACTGAGTGTGTTACCGTGATGGCCTCTTCTCGGCGGAGTCCAGGAAGTGGACACGGTGTTGGAGTAATGCTTGCCGCAGGTTGCCCTCTTTAGTTACTCGTTCGTGCTTTGCCCCCTCTTCTCGCTCTCTTTTGCAAACAGGATAGCCACCATATATGCTAGTCGCTTGCTGCAGCTCCACATATTTACCTTGCCATACCTATAAGCTTAAATAGTCTTGATCGCGAGGGTGCGAGATTGCTGAGTCCCTGTGGCTCACAGATTACTATTACACCAGATGCAGGGCCTGACGATTCCGCTCCAGGTGACGCGCTTGAGCTCAAGTGTGAGTTCGACGAGGACTCTCAATGATACTATGTTTCTTTTCGTGATGATCAGTAGTGGTGCCCAGTTGGGAGTGATCGGGACCGTGTCGCATGTTGGGTTATCTTTTATTTTTGGCGCCGTAGTCGGGCCATGAGTGTTTGGATGTTGTAATGTTGTTTATGTACTTGATTGACGTGGCGAGTGTAAGCCAACTATGTTATGTCCCCTTTTATTATCTATATTACATGGGATGTGGTGAAGATTGCCTAACTTGCGACATATGCCTTCAATGCGATTATGCCTCTAAGTCGTGCCTCGACTCGTGGGAGATATAGTCGCACCGAGGGTGTTACAAGTTGGTAATCAGAGCCTTCCCCGAACTTAGGAGCCCCATTGCTTGATCGTTTTAGCAGTCGAGTTGTGTCTAGAAAAATATTTTGAGCCATTTAGAAATTATATATCGGAGAATTTTGGAATTCTTTTTACTTCCCATTCTCCTCATCGCTCTGGTAAGGCATCCTGACGTAGAGTTTTGACTCTTCTCTTCTTAAATTTCACTAAAAAAATTTAGGATCACGCGGGTATCTTGGAATAGTTCCAATGGTTTTATGATGAGAACATTGTCTTGGTGCCTCCTGTCAGGGGTTTTGTGGAAGTGTCCCGGGGAGTTGAGCTCTGAGGTGTTGTCGTCATAATTTTATTGTTGCAATTCTGGAATACCTGAGTTTAGTACGCCGACATCGAAAATCTCTTTTATGCAGTTCGTTGGTGAGATAACCTCGACGCCACCCAGTACTGGGGCGGGAGTTCGGGAGTATCGCCATAACTTGTATAACGGATGCTTTTCGAAGGTTGAGGTAGATGGTTTACGAAGTTTTTCTCGGTTATGTGTTGAAGGATGGATACAGCTGGATGTATGATTTGCTAGATTTGGGTGAGATATTATGCTTCCCCTGTATCCGCAACACCTGATTGCATAACCGGAAAGGTTCGGGAGTTTCATAGGTGGGAATTCTTGTAGCTCTAGTTCTTCTTCCACGGATATTTGGTTTGAGATTGGGATTTCTTACCGAGTATTCGTTCTTGATCCATACCTTGTTGATTTATTTCTACCTAAATTCAAAGTGGCTTCTCAACTTATGGATATGTGACGATTTCAAGAGGAATGCATTCGTTCATTTTGTTCGGATGTGAAGACTATATGTTGCAATTTTCATTCCATTGGATTCAATTTCAATATTTGTCTATCAATGTGCTAATGGATGTCAACCTCTTCAGGATGGCTCCTCCAATGCGCACGACTACGAATCCTGATCCGCCACCACCTCCACCTCCTCCGGAGGCATGGAAAGTTGTGATGGCCGCAACCAATGCAAACACACAGTTGATCATGCAAATTCTCCAAGAGCGCAATCAAGGCAACCAAGGGAACCAAGGCAACAATCAGAATCACTTTGCTACACTCAACCAGTTCCTTGCTAACGGGCCAAAGACTTTCAGCAATTGTGTTGAGGCAACCGATGTTGACGATTGGCTTGTGGATCTGTGCAAGCATTTCGAGTGCAGTAACGTCAGGCCTGAGGACTTTGTCAAGTTCGCTTCCTTCCAACTCAAAGACCAAGCTGCAGAATGGTTCCAGCAGTACAAGGATTCCAGAGGTGGATGTGTTATCACTTGGGATGAATTCCGTCAAGATTTCAGAGCTCACCATATTCCTCAGAGCGTGGTTGAAAGCAAGCGTGAGGAATTCCGCAACCTGAAGCAAGGCTCTTTGTCTGTCTATGACTACAACAAGTTGTTTCAGAAGCTCGCTCGCTTTGCCAAGCAGGACGTACCTGATGAGAAGAGCATGATATACCAGTTCAGGGGTGGTCTCAGAGAAGAAATTCAGCTAGCTCTTGTTCTCTTTGAGCCCTTGAGGTATGATGAGTTCTACAACATGGCACTGAAGCAAGAGGCCGCTCAACTGAGGTGTGATGCTTCCAAGAAGCGAGTCAGAGATGCTACTCCTTCTTCCTCTACTCAAGTGGCCAAGCAGCAGAAGTATTGGCTTCCTCCTCCTCCGTTCCATCAGCCGTATCAGCCGAAGAGCAAAGGTGGCAGTGGTTCTTCCCACCCACCCAACCCTGGCTTTCAGAACAAGACTTCGTCTCAAGCTCCAAGATCGAGTGCTCCGTATCACCGTCCGCTTTCAGAGGTCACGTGCAACAAGTGCCAACAAAAGGGTCATTATGCCAACAAGTGTTTCAACCAGAGGCGTCTTCCTCCTCCTCCTCCTGTCAGATCGGCAAGTACAGCTGTGGTCAAGCATAACGCCAAGCACGCCAAGGTCAATTTGCTGAACGCAGCTTAGGCAGAGGACTCGCCAGATGTGATTATGGGTAACCTTCCTGTTAACGATGTTCCTGCAAAGTTCTTTTTGACACTGGTGCATCGCTTTCTTTTATTTCAACACCATTTGTGGCCAAGCATGATTTTGTGACCGAAAGGATTCCTGTTCCATTGAAGATTGTGTCTCCAGGCAAGCAAATGACTTCTAACAATTGCGTTCCGGACGTCTCTATCATGTTGGGCGATTACAAGTTTCTCTCTTCTCCGGTGGTTCTTGGCAACTCGGATATTGATCTTATTCTCGGAATGGATTGGCTTACTAAGCACAAGGCGCATCTTGATTGTGCAGCCAAGCAGATTCAATTGACTCATTCGTCTGAGGATGTAATTGTGTTTCCCGCTCGTGATGATATAATCCGTCTGTTTTCTCTCAATGAGAAGGGTGAACTCGATGCCATCTCGCAAATTCCAGTCGTTTGCGAATATCAAGACGTCTTTCCACAAGAGCGTCTAGGAATGCCTCCGCACCAGCCAGTTGAATTCGTTATTGATCTTAAGCCTGGCACGGAACCAGTGTGCAAGCGTCCTTACAAGCTCGGACCTGAAGAGTTGAAGGAGCTGAAGAAGCAACTCGATATTCAAGAAAGAATGGGTCTCATCCGGCCTAGTTCTTCTCCGTGGGGTTGTGGTGTTCTTTTTGTGAAGAAGAAGGATGGAACGGACCGACTTTGTGTTGATTACCGTCCATTGAACAAGAAGACCATAAAGAACAAATACCCACTTCCCAACATCAACGAGCTGTTCGAACAACTCAAAGGTGCCCAAGTATTCTCCAAGCTTGATCTCCGTATGGGTAATCATAAGATTCGAATCCGTGAGCAAGATATTCCCAAGACGGCTTTCAGGACAAGCTATGGTTCATACGAATACACTGTCATGTCTTTTGGCCTCGTCAACGCTCCTCCGACTTTCTCTCGCATGATGAACTTCATCTTCAACGCCTACACCAATGACTTCGTTTTGGTCTATCTCGACGACATTCTGGTTTTCTGGAAGAACAAGGAAGATCATGCCAAGCACTTGCGTTTGGTACTCGATAAGTTGAGGGAACATCAGTTCTACGCCAAGTTCTCCAAGTGCGAATTTTGGCTCGATGAGGTTCTTTATATTGGTCATATCATCTCTGCCAAGGGCATTGCCTTGAATCCTGAGAAGGTGTTTGCAATTGTGAATTGGGAACCTCCTCAGAACGTGAAGCAACTCCGTAGCTTCCTCGGTCTCGCAAGCTATTGTCGAAGATTCATTGAAAACTTTTCTAAGATCGTGAAGCCTCTCTTAAATCTTCTCCAGAAGCACGTCAAGTACGTTTGGTCTCCGGAGTGTGACATTGCTTTCAACACTTTGAAAGAGAAATTGATCACTGCTCCAGTTCTGGCTCCGCCTGATGAATCCAAGCCGTACGAGGTCTTTTGTGATGCCTCTCCCAAGGTCTTGGCGCAGTGTTGATGCAAGAGAAGAAAGTTGTTGCTTATACCTCTCGCCAGTTGAAGCCCAATGAAACGAATGACCCCACTCATGACCTCGAGTTGGCGGCAGTTGTGCATGCTCTTTTGACTTGGAGACATCTCTTATTGGGAAGAAAAGTGGACATCTTCACTCACCACAAGAGTCTCAAGTACATCTTCACTCAGCCTAATCTCAACCTCAGGCAAACTCGATGGGTCGAAATGATTCAAAAGTATAATCTGAGTATCGAGTATACTCCAGGCAAGGCCAATGTGATTGCTGACGCATTGAGCAGAAAGACTTATTGCAACAGTCTGATTCTCATGCCTTATCAACCTGAGCTTTGTGAAGCTTTCCGCAAACTTAATCTGCAAGGTGTTCCTCAAGGTTTCCTCGCCAACCTTCAAGTCTCTCCTAACTTGGAAGACCAGATTCGCCAAGCCCAGCTTCTTGATGGTATGGTGAAAAAGGTGAAGATTGGGATTGCCAAGAGTCAACCGAAGTACAAGTGTTACTGCCATGATGACAAGGATACTCTCTTCTTTGAGGATCGTATTGTCGTGCCCAAAGGTGAACTTCGTAAAGTGATCATGAACGAGGCTCACAATTCTCTCCTCTCCATCCACCTTGGGAGCATGAAGATGTATCAAGACCTCAAGCAGGCTTATTGGTGGACTCGAATGAAGCGCGAGATTGCTCAGTTCGCGAATGAATGTGATGTCTGGAGAAGAGTGAAGGCAGAACACCAAAGGCTAGCTGGTCTCCTCCAACCTCTTGCCATTCCAGAATGGAAGTTTGACCACATTGAAATGGACTTCGTGACTGGGTTTCCAAAGTCCAAGCGTGGCAATGATGCTATATTCGTTGTCATCGACAAACTCACCAAAGTGGCTCACTTTCTTCCTATCAAAGAGTCAATCACTACAGCACAATTGGCGGAGCTCTATACCTCTCGAATTGTCTCTCTGCACGGTATTCCACAACTGATCTCTTCAGACCGTGGCAGCATCTTTACCTCCATGTTTTGGGATTCTTTTCAGAAGGCCATGGGCACCAACATCCCATTTAGCACAACTTTCCATCCTCAAACTAGCGGTCAAGTCGAGCGTGTCAACCAGATTCTTGAAGATATGCTCAGGGCTTGTGTGATCTCCTTTGGCATGAAGTGGGAGGATTGTCTTCCATATGCTGAATTCTCCTACAACAACAGTTTTCAAGCAAGTTCGGGCAAGGCCCCATTTGAAATTCTGTATGGCAGGAAGTGCCGTACCCCTCTCAACTGGTTTGAAACCAGTGAACGTTAGCTTTTGGGTAATGACTTAATCACAGAGTCAGAGGAAATGTGCAAAGTCATTCGAGATAACCTCAAAGCAGCCCAATCCCGCCAGAAGAGCTACTATGACAGTAAGCACCGTGATTTGGCTTTCGAGATCGGAGATCATGTTTACCTCCGCGTCTCTCCTATGAAAGGTACTCGTTGCTTCGGTATCAAAGGGAAGCTTGCCCCCAGATACGTGGGACCTTTCAAGATTGTCAGCAAGAGAGGCGATCTCGCCTATCAACTCGAGCTTCCTTCAAACTTTGCAAATGTTCATGATGTGTTCCATGTCTCTTAGCTCCGAAAGTGCTTCAAGACCCCTGACCGCACTGTCAACTTCGAAGACATTGAGCTCCAAGAAGATCTCTCCTATCGTGAGCACCCCGTTGCTATTCTCGAAGAGACTAAACGCAAGACTCGCAACAAGTCAATCAAATTCCTGGTCACACCATTCCGACCGTGAAGCTACCTGGGAACACGAGGATCACCTCCGTTCTGAATACCCGACGTTCTTTCAGTCCTAGATCTCGCGACGAGATCCTTTCGTAGTGGTGGAGTGTTGTAACACCCCGGATATGACTTACCCAATTTGTACTCCAACTCTTGCCGTTCCGGCGTTAAGTTATTTTATTTTATTTTCTCGGGTTCGGGTTTTTGTCTTCGTGTGTTGTTATCGTTGTCATGCATCTCATATCATGTCATCATGTGCATTGCAGTTGCATACGTGTTCTTCTCATGCATTCGAGCATTTTCCCCATTGTCCGTTTTGCATTCCGACGCTTCGTTCTCCTCCGGTGGTCATTTCTACCTTTCTTTCGTGTGTGGGGATTAAACATTTCCAAATTGGACCGAGACTTGCCAAGCGGCCTTGGTTTACTACCAGTAGACCGCCTATCAAGTTTCGTACCATTTGGACTTCGTTTGATACTCCAACGGTTAACCGAGGGACAGTTTCTGTCATATCGGTGTGATGTTCCCGGATTTTGCGTTCCTTACGCAGTTGGGTTATAATGGGAACCCCTTGATAGTTCACCTTGATTAAAGCTTTTCCAGCAATGCCCAACCTTGGTTTTACCATTTTCCACCTAGCCTCTTTTTCCCTTGGGTTTCCGGAGCCCGAGGGTCATCTTATTTTTAACCCCCCCCCCCGGGCCAGTGCTCCTCTGAGTGTTGGTCCAAATAGAGCCACTTGCAGTGCCACCTCGGGGAAACTCGAGGGTTGGTTTTAGTTGTACGTAGTGTTCATCTGAGTGTGCCCTGAGAACGAGATATGTGCAGCTCCTATCGGGATTTGTCGGCACATTCGGGCGGTGTTGCTGGTCTTGTTTTAATGTGTCGAAGTGTCTTGAAGAACTGAGGTACCGAGTCTGATCGGAACGTCTCGGGAGGAGGTCTATTCCTTCGTTGACCGTGAGAGCTTGTCATGGGCTAAGTTGGGACTCCCCTGCAGGGATTTGAACTTTCGAAAGCCGTGCCCGCGGTTATGGGCAGATGGGAATTTGTTAATGTCCGGTTGTAGATAACTCGAACCTTAACTTAATTAAAATGAATCAACTGAGTGTGTTACCGTGATGGCCTCTTCTTGGCGGAGTCCGGGAAGTGGACACGGTGTTGGAGTAATGCTTGCCGCAGGTTGCCCTCTTTAGTTACTCGTTCGCGCTTTGCCTCCTCTTCTCGCTCTCTTTTGCGAACAGGATAGCCACCATATATGCTAGTCGCTTGCTGCAGCTCCACATATTTACCTTGCCATACCTATAAGATTAAATAGTCTTGATTGCGAGGTTGCGAGATTGCTGAGTCCCTGTGGCTCACAGATTACTATTAGACCAGATGCAGGGCCTGACAATTCTGCTCCAGGTGACGCGCTCGAGCTCAAGTGGGAGTTCGACGAGGACTCTCAACGATACTATGTTTCTTTTCCTGATGATCAGTAGTGGTGCCTAGCTGGGGATGATCGGGACCGTGTCGCATGTTGGGTTATCTTTTATTTTGGCGCCGTAGTCGGGCCATGAGTGTTTGGATGTTGTAATGTTATTTATGTACTTTATTGACGTGGCGAGTGTAAGCCAACTATGTTATCTCCCATTTTATTATCTATATTACATGGGATGTGGTGAAGATTGCCTAACTTGCGACATATGCCTTCAATGCGATTATGCCTCTAAGTCGTGCTTCGTCATGTGGGAGATATAGTCGCATCGCGGGTGTTACAAGTTGGTATCAGAGCACCCTGGGAGCATCCACTAAGAACTTTTCTAAGATCGCGAAGCCTCTATCAAATCTTCTCCAGAAGCACGTCAAGTACGTTTGGTCTTCGGAGTGTGACATTGCTTTCAACACTTTGAATGAGAAATTGATCACTGCTCAAGTTCTGACTCCGCCTGATGAATCCAAGCCGTACGAGGTCTTTTGTGATGCCTCTCTCCAAGGTCTTGGCGCAGTGTTGATGCAAGAGAAGAAAGTTGTTGCTTATACCTCTCGCCAGTGGAAGCCCAATGAAAAGAACTACCCCACTCATGACCTCGAGTTGGCGGCAGTTGTGCATGCTCTTTTGACTTGGAGACATCTCTTATTGGGAAGAAAAGTGGACATCTTCACTGACCACAAGAGTCTCAAGTACATCTTCACTCAGCCTAATCTCAACCTCACGCAAACTCGATGGGTCGAAATGATTCAAGAGTATAATCCGAGTATCGAGTATACTCCAGGCAAGGCCAATGTGATTGCTGACGCATTGAGCCAACAGGCTTATTGCAACAGTCTGATTCTCAAGCCTTATCAACTCGAGCTTTGTGAAGCTTTCCGCAAACTTAATCTGCAAGTTGTTCCTCTAGGTTTCCTGACCAACCTTCAAGTCTCTCCTACCTTGGAAGACCAGATTCGCCAAGCCCAGCTTCTTGATGCTATGGTGAAAAAGGTGAAGATTGGGATTGCCCAGAGTCAACCCAAGTACAAGTGTTACCGCCTTGATGACAAGGATACTCTCTTCTTCGAGGAACATATTGTCGTGCCCAAAGGTGAACTTTGTAAAGTGATCATGAACGAGGCTCACAATTCTCTCCTCTCCATCCACCCTGGGAGCACGAAGATGTATCAGGACCTCAAGCAGGCTTATTGGTGGACTCGAATGAAGCGCGAGATTGCTCAGTTCATGAATGAATGTGATGTGTGCAGAAGAGTGAAGGCAGAACACCAAAGGCCAGCTGGTCTCCTCCAACCTCTTGCCATTCCAGAATGGAAGTTTGACCACATTGAAATGGACTTCGTGACTGGGTTTCCAAAGTCCAAGCGTGGCAATGATGCTATATTCGTTGCCATCAACAAACTCACCAAAGTGGCTCACTTTCTGCCTATCAAAGAGTCAATCACTGCAGCACAATTGGAGGAGCTCTATACCTCTCGAATTGTCTCTCTGCATGGTATTCCACAAGTGATCTCTTCAGACCGCGGCAGCATCTTTACCTCCAAGTTTTGGGATTCTTTTCAGAAGGCCATGGGCACCAACATCCGCTTCAGCACAGCTTTCCATCCTCAAACTAGCGGTCAAGTCGAGTGTGTCAACCAGATTCTTGAAGATATGCTCAGGGCTTGTGTGATCTCCTTCGGCATGAAGTGGGAGGATTGTCTTCCATATGCTGAATCCTCCTACAACAACAGTTTTCAAGCAAGTTCGGGCAAGGCCCCATTTGAAATTCTGTATGGCAAGAAGTGTTGTACCCCTCTCAACTGGTCTGAAACCGGTGAACGTCAGCTTTTGGGTAATGACTTAATCACAGAGGCAGAGGAAATGTGCAAAGTCATTCGAGATAACCTCAAAGCAGCCCAATCCCGCCAGAAGAGCTACTATGACAGTAAGCACCGTGATTTGGCTTTCGAGATCGGAAATCATGTTTCTCTCCGCGTCTCTCCTATGAAAGGTACTCGTCGCTTCGGTATCAAAGGGAAGCTTGCCCCCAGATACGTGGGACCTTTCAAGATTGTCAGCAAGAGAGGCGATCTCGCCTATCAACTCGAGCTTCCTTCAAACTTTGCAAATGTTCATGATGTGTTCCATGTCTCTCAGCTCCGAAAGTGCTTCAAGACTCCTGACCGCACCATCAACTTCGAAGACATTGAGCTCCAAGAAGATCTCTCCTATCGTGAGCACCCCATTGCTATTCTCGAAGAGACTGAACGCAAGACTCGCAACAAGTCAATCAAATTCCTCAAAGTCAAGTGGTCACACCATTCCGACCGTGAAGCTACTTGGGAATGCGAGGATCACCTCCGTTCTGAATACCCGGTGTTTTTTCAGTCCTAGATCTCGTGACGAGATCCTTTCGTAGTGGTGGAGTGTTGTAACACCCCGGATATGACTTACCCAATTTGTACTCCAACTCTTGTCGTTCCGGCGTTAAGTTATTTTATTTTATTTTCTCGGGTTCGGGTTTTTGTCTCTGTGTGTTGTTGTTGTTGTCATGCATCTCATATCATGTCATCATGTGCATTGCATTTGCATACGTGTTCTTCTCATGCATTCGAGCATTTTCCCCGTTGTCCGTTTTGCATTCCGGCGCTTCGTTCTCCTCCGGTGGTCATTTCTACCTTTCTTTCGTGTGTGGGGATTGAACATTTCCGGATTGGACCGAGGCTTGCCAAGCGGCCTTGGTTTACTACCGGTAGACCGCCTGTCAAGTTTCGTACCATTTGGACTTCGTTTGATACTCCAACGGTTAACCGAGGGACAGTTTCCGTCATATCGATGTTATGTTCCTGGATTTTGCGTTCCTTACGCGGTTGGGTTATAATGGGAACCCCTTGATAGTTCGCCTTGATTAAAGCTTTTCCAGCAATGCCCAACCTTGGTTTTACCATTTGCCACCTAGCCTCTTTTTCCCTTGGGTTTTCGGAGCCCGAGGGTCATCTTATTTGAAACCCCCCGGGTCAGTGCTCCTCTAAGTGTTGGTTCAAATAGAGCCACTTGCAGCGCCACCTCGGGGCAACTCGAGGGTTGGTTTTAGTTGTACGTAGTGTTCATCTGAGTGTGCCCTAAGAACGAAATATGTGCAGCTCCTATCGGGATTTGTCAGAACATTCGGGCGGTGTTTCTGGTCTTGTTTTAACGTGTCGAAGTGTCTTGAAGAACCGAGGTACCGAGTCTAATCAGAACGTCTCGGGAGGAGGTATATTCCTTCATTGACCGTGAGAGCTTCTCATGGGCTAAGTTGGGACTCCCCTGCAGGGATTTGAACTTTCGAAAGCCGTGCCCACGGTTATGGGCAGATGGGAATTTGTTAATGTCCGGTTGTAGATAACTTGAACCTTAACTTAATTAAAATGAATCAACTGAGTGTGTTACCGTGATGGCCTCTTCTTGGCGGAGTCCGGGAAGTGGACACGGTGTTGGAGTAATGCTTGCCACAGGTTGCCCTCTTTAGTTACTCGTTCGCGCTTTGCCTCCTCTTCTCGCTCTCTTTTGCGAACAGGATAGCCACCATATATGCTAGTCGCTTGCTGCAGCTCCACATATTTACCTTGCCATACCTATAATCTTAAATAGTCTTGATTGTGAGGCTGCGAGATTGCTGAGTCCCTGTGGCTCACAGATTACTATTACACCAGATGCAGGGCCTGACGATTCTGCTCCAGGTGACGCGCTCGAGCTCAAGTGGGAGTTCGACGAGGACTCTCAACGATACTATGTTTCTTTTCCTGATGATCAGTAGTGGTGCCTAGCTGGGGATGATCGGGACCGTGTCGCATGTTGGGTTATCTTTTATTTTGGCGCCGTAGTCGGGCCATGAGTGTTTGGATGTTGTAATGTTATTTATGTACTTTATTGACGTGGCGAGTGTAAGCCAACTATGTTATCTCCCATTTTATTATCTATATTACATGGGATGTGGTGAAGATTGCCTAACTTGCGACATATGCCTTCAATGCGATTATGCCTCTAAGTCGTGCTTCGTCATGTGGGAGATATAGTCGCATCGCGGGTGTTACAAGTTGGTATCAGAGCACCCTGGGAGCATCCACTAAGAACTTTTCTAAGATCGCGAAGCCTCTATCAAATCTTCTCCAGAAGCACGTCAAGTACGTTTGGTCTTCGGAGTGTGACATTGCTTTCAACACTTTGAATGAGAAATTGATCACTGCTCAAGTTCTGACTCCGCCTGATGAATCCAAGCCGTACGAGGTCTTTTGTGATGCCTCTCTCCAAGGTCTTGGCGCAGTGTTGATGCATGAGAAGAAAGTTGTTGCTTATACCTCTCGCCAGTGGAAGCCCAATGAAAAGAACTACCCCACTCATGACCTCGAGTTGGCGGCAGTTGTGCATGCTCTTTTGACTTGGAGACATCTCTTATTGGGAAGAAAAGTGGACATCTTCACTGACCACAAGAGTCTCAAGTACATCTTCACTCAGCCTAATCTCAACCTCACGCAAACTCGATGGGTCGAAATGATTCAAGAGTATAATACGAGTATCGAGTATACTCCAGGCAAGGCCAATGTGATTGCTGACGCATTGAGCCAACAGGCTTATTGCAACAGTCTGATTCTCAAGCCTTATCAACTCGAGCTTTGTGAAGCTTTCCGCAAACTTAATCTGCAAGTTGTTCCTCTAGGTTTCCTGACCAACCTTCAAGTCTCTCCTACCTTGGAAGACCAGATTCGCCAAGCCCAGCTTCTTGATGCTATGGTGAAAAAGGTGAAGATTGGGATTGCCAAGAGTCAACCCAAGTACAAGTGTTACCGCCTTGATGACAAGGATACTCTCTTCTTCGAGGATCGTATTGTCGTGCCCAAAGGTGAACTTCGTAAAGTGATCATGAACGAGGCTCACAATTCTCTCCTCTCCATCCACCCTGGGAGCATGAAGATGTATCAGGACCTCAAGCAGGCTTATTGGTGGACTCGAATGAAGCGCTAGATTGCTCAACTCGTGAATGAATGTGATGTCTGTAGAAGAGTGAAGGCAGAACACCAAAGGCCAGCTGGTCTCCTCCAACCTCTTGCCATTCCAGAATGGAAGTTTGACCACCTTGAAATGGACTTCGTGACTGGGTTTCCAAAGTCCAAGCGTGGCAATGATGCTATATTGGTTGTCGTCGACAAACTCACCAAAGTGGCTCACTTTCTGCCTATCAAAGAGTCAATCACTGCAGCACAATTGGCGGAGCTCTATACCTCTTGAATTGTCTCTCTGCACGGTATTCCACAAGTGATCTCTTTAGACCGTGGCAGCATCTTTACCTCCAAGTTTTGGGATTCTTTTCAGAAGGCCATAGGCACCAACATCCGCTTCGGCACAGCTTTCCATCCTCAAACTAGCGGTCAAGTCGAGCGTGTCAACCAAATTCTTGAAGATATGCTCAGGGCTTGTGTGATCTCCTTCGGCATGAAGTGGGAGGATTGTCTTCCATATGCTGAATTCTCCTACAACAACAGTTTTCAAGCAAGGTCGGGCAAGGCCCCATTTGAAATTTTGTATGGCAGGAAGTGCCGTACCCCTCTCAACTGGTCTGAAACCGGTGAACGTCAGCTTTTGGGTAATGACTTAATCACAGAGGCAGAGGAAATGTGCAAAGTCATTCGAGATAACCTCAAAGCAGCCCAATCCCACTAGAAGAGCTACTATGACAGTAAGCACCGTGATTTGGATTTTGAGATCGGAGATCATGTTTACCTCCGTGTCTCTCCTATGAAAGTTACTCGTCGCTTCGGTATCAAAGGGAAGCTTGCCCCCAGATACATGGGACCTTTCAAGATTGTCAGCAAGAGAGGCGATCTCGCCTATCAACTCGAGCTTCCTTCAAACTTTGCAAATGTTCATGATGTGTTCCATGTCTCTCAGCTCCGAAAGTGCTTCAAGACTCCTGACCGCACCGTCAACTTCGAAGACATTGAGCTCCAAGAAGAGCTCTCTTATTGTGAGCACCCCATTGCTATTCTCGAAGAGACTGAATGCAAGACTCGCAACAAGTCAATCAAATTCCTCAAAGTCAAGTAGTCACACCATTCCGCCCGTGAAGCTACCTGGGAACACAAGGATCACCTCCGTTCTGAATACCTGGCATTCTTTCAGTCCTAGATCTCGGGACGAGATCCTTTCGTAGTGGTGGAGTGTTGTAACACCCCGGATATGACTTACCCAATTTGTACTCCAACTCTTGCCGTTCCGGCGTTAAGTTATTTTATTTTATTTTCTTGGGTTAGGGTTTTTGTCTCCTTGTTTTGTTGTCGTTGTCATGCATCTCATATCATGTCATCATGTGCATTGCATTTGCATACGTGTTCTTCTCATGCATTCGAGCATTTTCCCCGTTGTCCGTTTTGCATTCCGACGCTTTGTTCTCCTCCGGTGGTCATTTCTACCTTTCTTTAGTGTGTGGGGATTAAACATTTCCGGATTGGACCGAGACTTGCCAAGCGGCCTTGGTTTACTACCGGTAGACCGCCTGTCAAGTTTCGTACCATTTGGACTTCGTTTGATACTCCAACGGTTAACCGAGGGACCGAAAAGGCCTCGTGTGTGTTGTAGCCCAACACCCCTCCAATTTGGCCCAAAACCCACCTAAACCATATCCATCATCTAGAGCGATCGATCACGATCGCGTGGCCGAAAATAGCAATCTATTTGGAGCTTCCTAGCTCCCTCTACCTATAAATATGTGTCTCCCCCCAAATTTTCGGATCTTCCCCTACCCTAACCCTAGTCTCCGTCCTCCTCCAGCCGCCGGACGTGTCCAACCAGGCCGGACACGTCCGCCCCGCTCCCCCAGCCTCTCTCCTCCCACCACGTGGCCGCCGGCCGCCTCCCACCACCGCGGGCCCGCAGGCCCATCCGCGGCCCTCCGCCACGCGCCACCGGGCCGTGCCTCCCGTGCCTCGCCCGCCGCCGGGGCGCGCCTCGCCTGACCCCGCCAGGACGCCAGCGCGCCGCCGCAC